>NC_091572.1:3373332-3385309 GCF_042767895.1 Penaeus vannamei
AAATAGAGAAAAAAGAGGTAGGAAGGGGGGAGGGGGCGTGGTGTGATATAAAGAATATGGCGTCGAATTAAACTGAATTTTATCTCAGCTTCGGTACCTACATATTATCATCTTTCACCCTTTTCCTCTATTCCTGCCCCTTCTCCATACCCCTACCTCTCTCCCTCTACCCATACCCCCTCTCTCTCTATCCCCGGGGGCCATGGGGTACTTTCTTGGGGGGGGGGGCATGGAGTGATATAAAGATTATGATGAATAATTCAATTGAATTTTATTTCATTTAAATAACCTACATGTAATCATCTCAAACTTCTTCGACTCTTAATAAATTTAAAACGTCAGCTAACATGTTTTCTTACGTAATTAGCTGACTTTCTTTAATTCATTCTTTCTTAGCTGTATCTTGACCTGCACTGACACCTTTGGTGGTATAAATTTCATCTTTTTTTTAGTGTGGCTCATTATATAGCTTAATATAATAATAATAATAATAATAATAATAATAACATACCGAGGAATTGGAATCGTTCCATGTGTTCTAGTTCTTTGGCTGCTGACACCATAACGTTTCTTTGGCTACTGACACCATAACGCTTTTTTGGCTACTGACACCATAACGTTTCTTTGGCTGCTGACACCATAACGCTTATTTGGCTGCTGACACCATGACGCTTATTTGGCTGCTGACACCATGACGCTTCTTTGGCTACTGGCACCATAACGCTTCTTTGGCTGCTGACACCATAACGCTACTTTGGCTGCTGACACCATAACGCTTCTTTGGCTGCTGACACCATAACGCTTCTTTGGCTGCTGACACCATAACGCTTATTTGGCTGCTGACACCATGACGCTTCTTTGGCTACTGGCACCATAACGCTTCTTTGGCTACTGGCACCATAACGCTTCTTTGGCTGCTGACACCATAACGCTTATTTGGCTGCTGACACCATGACGCTTCTTTGGCTACTGGCACCATAACGCTTCTTTGGCTACTGGCACCATAACGCTTCTTTGGCTGCTGACACCATAACGCTACTTTGGCTGCTGACACCATAACGCTTCTTTGGCTGCTGACACCATAACGCTACTTTGGCTGCTGACACCATAACGCTTCTTTGGCTACTGACACCATAACGCTTCTTTGGTTGCTGACACCATAACGCTTCTTTGGCTATTAACACCATAACGCTTCTTTGGCTATTAACACCATAACGCTTCTTTGGCTACTGACACCATAACGCTTCTTTGGCTATTAACACCATAACGCTTCTTTGGCTACTGACACCATTACACCATTCATAACTTGTAATAACCGAATCTGAGAAGATCACAGTCACTGGACGGGGCCTTGGAGATTAGTAAATATTGGTCGGGAGCCACAGGGTGAAAGAGGAACCGCTGCTCTATATGCTTGTCTTTGTCACCCTGTATGCACACCCTTCGCGTCACCCTAAAATCCTGCTCTTTCACGCATACACACACACACACACGCACAACCACACACACACACACACACACACACACACACACAACAACCACACACACAGCCACACACACACACAGACACACACACGCACAACCACACACACACACACAACACACACACACACACACACACACACACACACACACACACACACACACACACACACACCCACACACACACACACACACACACACACACATACACACACGCGCGCGCGCACACGGAAGAAGGAAGAGAAGAAGGAAGGGAAGAAGGAAGAGAGGAAGAAGGAAGAGAAGAAAAAAAAAGAGGGGGGGGGGGGGGGAGGAGGAGGGAAAGAAGCAAGAGAAAAAAGAGGAAAGGAGGAGAGGGAAGAAGGAAGAGAAGAAGAAAGAGGGGAAGGAGGAGAGGGAAGAAGGAAGAGAAGAAGAAAGAGGGGAAGGAGGGGCTAGCAGGAGTGATTGCAAAGGGGTCTAGAAACGATAGACATTCGATTGCGATAGACGTCTAGATGCTATAAATGTCTAACAGCCATCAACGTCTTAAAGCGATAGATACCAGCAGCGATAGATCTTTAAAACCAAAAGACGTCTAAAAAGACTACCAAAAACAATAGAAATCTAGAAGCAATAGACGATAGATCCGACATAAATAAGGAAGCGATAGATATCCAACAGCCATGGACGTCTAGAAGCGACAGACGTCTTGACACGATAGACTTTTAGAAAGCGGTAGACGTCTTGTTGCGATAGACTTTAGAAAGCGGTAGACGTCTAGATGCGAGAAATGAAAAGGAGGCGAGGGGGAAGGAGATGCAGGACAGAAAGGAGAGTAAGAGGAAGGAAAAGGAGGCGAGGGGGAAGAAGATGCAGGACAGAAAGGAGAGTAAGAGGAAGGAAAAGGAGGCGAGGAGGAAGTCTAAAGCGATAAACGTCTAGAAACGACAGACGTCTAGAAACGATAAACTTTCGAAGGCGATAAACATCTAGAAACGATAGATATATACAAACAAACGTCTAGAAGCCATAGACGTCTAGACACAATCGACTCTCGAAAGCCATAATCGTCTAGAAGCGATAGACATCCAGACACAGACTCTCGAAAGCTATAGTCGTCTAGAAGCGACAGACATCCAGACACAATAGACTTTCGAAACCGATAGTCGTCTAGAAGCAACAGACATCCAGACACAATAGACTCTCGAAAGCTATAGTCGTCTAGAAGCGACAGACACCCAGACACAACAGACTCTCGAAACCGACAGACTCTTCACAAGCGACCAACACCCACTAGCGAAAGACGCCCCGAAACCGCCGGGCACCCAAAAGAGACACGAGAGCCCGAGAGCCCGAGAGCCAGCCACGGGGTCCCCCTTCCCTTCGGCAGCGTGGAAGCGAGGACCCCGACGATCCCCCCGGCGAGAAGTGGGAGCCCCGAGTGACCTCAAGACCGGCCTTTGTTCTGCGCCTTCTCGTTGCTTCCTTTTTCGGCGAAGGGGAAGAGGGGAGGTAAAGAGAAGATGAGGAGGAGAAAGAGGAGGAGGAGGAGGTGGAGGAGGAGAAAAGAAGTGTGGGAATGAGGAGGAGGTGAAGGATTTATGTATATGTATATGTGTGTGTGTGTATATATATATATATATATATATATATATATATATATATATATATATATATATATATATATATATATATATATATATATATATATATATATATATATATATGTGTGTGTGTGTGTGTGTGTGTGTGTGTGTGTGTGTGTGTGTGTGTGTGTGTGTGTGTGTGTGTGTGTGTGTGTGTGTGTGTGCGTGTGTGTGTCTGTGTGTGTGTGTCTGAGAGTTTGAGAGAGAGAGAGAGAGAGAGAGAGAGAGAGAGAGAGAGAGAGAGAGAGAGAGAGACAGAGAAAGAGAGAGAGAGAGAGAGAGAGAGCGAGAGAAAGAGAAAGAAAGACAGAGATAGCGAGAGAGAGAAAGAAAGAAAGAAAGAAAGAAAAAAAGAGAGAATGCAAAAAAAAAATAATAATAATAATAAATAAATAAAAATAAAAATGGAGTCCTGTAAACAACAAGAGAAATGGGAGCAGCATCTCTCCTTGCGCCCGGCGATCGTCCCCTTGTTCCACGGAGCTTCACATTAAGATGACAGAGATGAGAGGGAAGGGATGCTGCTGCCTTGTGCATGTTGGAAAATTAGACGAGAGAGTCACGTTCTTTGAAACAAATCTCTCTCTCTCTCTCTCTCTGTCTGTCTGTCTGTCTCTCTCTCTCTCTCTCTGTCTCTGTCTCTCTCTCTCTGTCTGCCTCGTCTTCTCCCTCTCTCTCTTTCTCTCTCTCTCCCTGTCTTTCTCTCTTTCTCTCTCTCTCTCTCTCTCTCTCTCTCTCTCTCTTTTTTTTCTTTGCTTTGCTGTTTAACTCTTGCGTTATCTTACATCTTTCTTTCTTTTTTTTCTTTTTTGATTTTTTTGTGGTATATACTTTTCTTTCTTTTTTTTTGTTTGCCTGTTTTTGGTTTTCGTTCTCTGTTATTCCCCCCTTTCTCTTATTGCTGGTATATTTATTAATTATCGTTCGTTTTTCTCTTTCACTCTTTATCAGTGATATTATTTCTATTTAGCTGACAATTTACTTTACACATATTAACACACACACACACACACACATACAAACACACCCATCCACACACACACACACACACACATACAAACACACACACACACACACACACACACACACACACACATCCAAACACACCCATCCACACACACACACACACACACACACAAACACACACACACATCCACACAAACACTCGCACTCACATCCACACACATCCAAACACACCCATCCACACACACACCGCACCCCCCCCCCCACATCCACACAAACACACACATCCACCCCCCCCCCCACACACACACACTCGCACCCCCCCCCCCCCACACACACACATCGGCCCACATCACCCTAAGACCAAAAGGCTCTTAGAATCTCCTTCTTATCGTCAACAATCTTGCAAGATCATAGCCAAGCATCGAGAGATCTGGTTGCCCGGCCGCTGCTTGCAACCACGACCAGCTGATTGGGACGAAAATAGGGATTTAATCGAAATAGTAATATTTAATGATGATAATGATTAAATAATTATAATTAAATAATCATGATTAAATTAATGATTAAGTAATAATAATTAAATAATAATGGTTAAATTAATAATTAAATAATAATAATGAAATTAATAATTAAATAATAATGATTAAATTAATAATTAAATACTACTAATAAAATTGATAATTAAATAATAATAATTAAAACTAATAATTAAATAATAATAATTAAATTAATAGTTAAATAATAATAATCAAATAATAATAATTAAATTAATAATTAAATAATAATAATTAAATTAATAATTAAATAATGATAATTAAATAGTAATATTTAATCGAAATAGAGTCAAGTATATCTCTTGTGAAGATCGTCATTCTCATTTGTACCTTTTTTTTTTTAAGTGTTTATAAGTTGCTAATGATATCGGGGTTTCCTTAAGGGGAAAAGTTTTTTTTAAGTGTTAAGTGTATATAAGTTGTTAATGATGTCAGGATTTCCTTTGCGGGAACTTAAGGTTTTTTTAAGTGTTAAGTGTTTATAAGTTGCTAATGATGTCGGGGATTCCTTAAGGGGAACTTAAGGGGGAAATAGATCACTTCGCTGTTTGGTTCATGTATTTTTCTGCGCATTTTTATGTTTTGTTGTTTTTATTGTTTATTCTCACAATGCCTTGATCTCCACATCCAAGTTTGTTCGTCGGGGATATAAAATTTATGATAAATTTGTCTAATGAATCTGATTAACGATGTTTATGTAAGGATATTAAGGAAGATTTTCCCATTAAAGAAAATGGCGAAGTATGCCAATATCTTATTCTTAAAAGAAAACAGATTCACATCGCGATAAAAAAAAAAAAAATATATATATTAACAACAAATCCATTAAGACTACACTCCTCAAAAAAAAAAAAAAAAAAGAAAAAAGAAAAAAAACTACGATTTCCTCCTCATTCTCGAAGCCAAAAAAAGGGAAGGAAATTTCTCCCGTCCGCGCAGCCGGCAGCCGGTCACCGCGGGATGACGCAACAGCCGTGGGCCGCAACACACACTTGTCTCTCGTGGCAGTTCTTGGAAAGGCTTTTGTTTGCGGGCGCTGTCTCCCTTGGGCACTTCGGGAGGGCGTCAATGCCACTGTTTTCAGAACCTTAAAGACCATTCCCCAAGCCAAGCGGGTTCGGTTTTTAATTTTTTTTCTCTAATTTCATTTTCAGAACCTTAAAGACCATTCCCCAAGCCAGGCGGGTTCGGGTTTTTAAATTTTTTCTCTAATTTCATTTTCAGAACCTTAAAGACCATTCCCCAAGCCAAGCGGGTTCGGGTTTTTAAATTTTTTCTCTAATTTCATTTTCAGAACCTTAAAGACCATTCCCCAAGCCGTTGCTGGGTTCGGTTTTAATTTTTTTTCTCTAATTTCATTTTTCTAGAACCTTAAAGACCATTCCCCAAGCCAGGCGGGTTCGGGTTTTTAAATTTTTTCTCTAATTTCATTTTCAGAACCTTAAAGACCATTCCCCAAGCCAAGCGGGTTCGGGTTTTTAAATTTTTTCTCTAATTTCATTTTCAGAACCTTAAAGACCATTCCCCAAGCCAGGCGGGTTCGGTTTTTAATTTTTTTTTCTCTAATTTCATTTTCAGGACCTTAAAGACCATTCTCCAAGCCAAGCGGGTTCGGTTTTTAATTTTTTTTCTCTAATTTCATTTTCAGAACCTTAAAGACCATTCCCCAAGCCAAGCGGGTTCGGTTTTTAATTTTTTTTCTCTAATTTCATTTTCAGAACCTTAAAGACCATTCTCCAAGCCAAGCGGGTTCGGTTTTTACTTTTTTCATCAGTTTTCAGAACCTTAAAGACCATTCCCCAAGCCAAGCGGGTTCGGTTTTTAATTTTTTTTCTCTAATTTCATTTTCAGAACCTTAAAGACCATTCCCCAAGCCAGGCGGGTTCGGTTTTTAATTTTTTTTCTCTAATTTCATTTTCAGAACCTTAAAGACCATTCCCCAAGCCAGGCGGGTTCGGTTTTTAATTTTTTTTCTCTAATTTCATTTTCAGAACCTTAAAGACCATTCCCCAAGCCAAGCGGGTTCGGTTTTTAATTTTTTTTCTCTAATTTCATTTTCAGAACCTTAAAGACCATTCCCCAAGCCAAGCGGGTTCGGGTTTTTAAATTTTTTCTCTAATTTCATTTTCAGAACCTTAAAGACCATTCCCCAAGCCAAGCGGGTTCGGTTTTTAATTTTTTTTCTCTAATTTCATTTTCAGAACCTTAAAGACCATTCCCCAAGCCAGGCGGGTTCGGTTTTTAATTTTTTTTCTCTAATTTCATTTTCAGGACTCAAAGCATCTGTTCCCAAGCCAGGCGGGTTCGGTTTTTAATTTTTTCAATTTCATTTTCAGAACCTAAAGACCATTCTCAAGCCAGGCGGGTTCGGTTTTTAATTTTTTCTCTAATTTCATTTTCAGGACTTAAAGACCATTCCCAAGCCAGGCGGGTTCGGTTTTAATTTTTTCTCAATTTCATTTTCGAACCTTAAAGACCATTCCCGCTGTCAGGCGGGTTCGGTTTTAATTTTTTCTAATTTCATTTTCAGAACCTTAAAAGACCATTCCTGCTCAGGTGGGTTCGGTTTTGATTTTTCTGAATTTCATTTTCAGAACCTAAAGACCATTCCCGCTTCTTCTGTATGGTTCGGGTTTTTAAAATTTTTTCTCTGTTTTCATTTTTTTTGGAGGTGTTTATAGCTGGCGCAGGTCAAGGAGGTTCATGTTCTTTTTTTTAAATTCTTTCTCTATTTTTATTTATTTATTTATTTGTTGTGTGAAGGGATTCGTCATGAAGGATTTACGAAAGGACAACGAGAATCATGTAAATATCAAAGAGACGATGCGACATCTTGTATAAACGATAGAAAGGCTTAAAACAACAAAGCATCGACTTCCCAGCCCAGAGGAGGATTCGATCTTCCCTGAGCATCGAAGGATTTACGAAATACACTTATATTCATCACGTTAATATATAAAAAAAAATGATACAATAATTCATAAACGGTAGAAAGGCGTTCGCTTAAAACAACAGAGCATCCACTTCCCAGCCCAGAGGAGGATTCGATCTTCCCTGAGCACCGAAGAATTTACGAAATACACTTATATTCATCACGTTAATATAAAAAAAAACGGTACAATAATTCATAAACGGTAGAAAGGCGTTCGCTTAAAACAACAAAGCATCCACTTCCCAGCCCAGAGGAGGATTCGATCTTACCTGAGCATCGAAATCTACACGTAAGGTTTCCAACCCTCCTCCCGCGGACGAAATGTAAACAAACCCCCGCATTTTCTCTCGGAATTCCGTCCAAGACATCGGATATATTTCGTTTTCCTTCACGGGCTACTTGGCACGAGCAAATATGTCGCTCTGGTGTTAGAAAGAGAGGAAAAAAGAGAGAGAGATGTGAGAAAAAAAGAGAGAAAAAGCTAATCACCTCCATTGTGTGAGAGCAAATACTCGGCTGATGCGAGCATGACGTCTCGAGTCATGGATCTCTGCGGTGAGATTAAGCTGTCGAGAGGGGGAAGGGAGAGGGAGA
The DNA here is from genome assembly GCF_042767895.1 of Penaeus vannamei. Lineage (NCBI taxonomy): Eukaryota > Metazoa > Arthropoda > Malacostraca > Decapoda > Penaeidae > Penaeus > Penaeus vannamei. The sequence goes on from NC_091572.1 coordinate 3,381,489, forward strand.
GGGAGAAGAGGAAAAGGAAGAGGGAGAGGGAGAAGAGGAAAATGAAGAGGGAGAAGAGGAAAAAGGAAGAGGGAGAAGAGGAAAAGGAAGAGAGTATGGGGAGATGGGGAAGAGAGGGGAGAGGGAGGAGGGAGAATGGAGAGGAAAGGAAGAGGGAGAGGAGAGGAAGAGGAAACTGAAGAGGTGGAGGAGAGGAGAAGAAGAGGAAAAGGAAGAGGAGAAGGGAAAGGGAGAGGGAGAAGGGAGAAGGAGGAGAGAAGGGAGAAGGAGAGAGAGAAGGGAGGAGAGGGAAAAAGAGGGAGAATGGAGAGGGTAAAGAAGAGGGAGAGGGGAAAGAAGAGGAAGAAGAGGGAAAGGGAGAGGGAGAGATAAGGGAGAGGAAAAGGGTGAAGGGGAGAGAGAGAGAGAGAGAGAGAGGAAGAAAGAGAGAGAGAGAGAGAGAGAGAGAGAGGAAGGGAGTGAGGGAGGAAGATATACAGAGAGAGAGAGAGAGAGAGAGAGAGAGAGAAAGAGAAGAAGAAAAAGAATCTAAGACGTAAGCATCATAAAAGTTTGAAACAGAAACCAGCCCCCCCCCCCCCAAAAAAAAAGAAAAGAGAGAGAAAAATAAAGAAAGAGAAAGAGAGAGAGAGAGAGAGAGAGAGAGAGAGAGAGAGAGAGAGAGAGAGAGAGAGAGAGAGAGAGAGAAAGAAAGAAAGAAAGAGAGAGATAGAAGAAAAAAGAAAGAGAGAGAGAGAGAGAGAGAAAATAATTCCGGCTTTTAGCGCATTTCTACAATCTCAAATTTCCCCGGCGTTTGCATGCGGCGGAAGTATTTCGTTAAAACACACACACACGCGGACACACACCAGCCATTTCACACGGTCTCTGCAAACAAGCAAGCACGCTCATCTACTGACTTACGTGTACACGCACACACACACATGCACACAGACACACACGCACACACACACAGACACACAGAGACACACACACAGGGACACAGACACATACACACACACACGCACACAGACACACACACGCACACAGAGACACAGACACACGCAAACAGAGACACAGACACACACATAAACACACACACACATAAATACACATACATATAAATACACATACACACATAGATACACACACGCACACAGAGACACACACGTACATACAGACACAGCCACACGCATAAATATACACACAGACATGTACATACACGCACGCTTACACACACATTCACACACACACACAAACACACACACACACACACACACACACACACACACACACACACACACACACACACACACACACACACACACACACACACACACACACACACACGCACACACGCACACACACACACACACACACACACACACACACACACACACACACACACACACACACACGTACACACACACACACACACACACACACACACACACGCACACACACACACACACACGCACACACGCACACACACACACACACACACACACACGCACACACACACACACACACACACACACACACACACACACACGCACACACAGAAGGTGGAACCGACATTAGCGGACACGGTATAACTTCAGCTAGCCGATGTTGCCATCACAAGAAACCGCTGAACATCCTCTCTCTCTCTCTCTCTCCTCTCTCTCTCTCTCTCTCTCTCTCTCTCCCTCCTCCTTTTCTTCTCTCTCATATCACGCCTCCTCTGCGCCTCCTTCCGCCCCCTTTTCCCCAACTTACGAAGGGCGGGAGGGGCGAAGAAGGCCAGGAAGAGGGAGAAATGAGGAGGGCGGGAGCGTGGCGGCGGCGGCGGGAGGCTCCAGACGGAGGCAAAACCGACGTGGGAAAGGCTTGTGCTCGGCCTTCCCAAAACATCGCTCGGGGGGGATGCCGGCCGCCGCCATTCTCTTATTTGTTTACTTCTCGCACATGCCCCTCCTCCTCCTCCTCCGCCTCCTCCTCCTTGTCTTACTCCTCCTCCTCCTCCTCCGCCTCCCCCGCTCCTTCCTTCCTCCTTGTTTTACTCCTTGTCTTACTCCTCCATCTCCTCCTTCTTTCTAGTCTTACTCCTCCATCTCCTCCTCCGCCTCCTCCTCCTCCTCCTCCTCCTCCTCCCCCTCCTCCTCCTCCTCCCCGCTCCTTCCTTCCTCCCTCCCCGCTCCTTCCCTTTCCTACCTCCTTGTCTTACCCTCCATCTCCCGACTCTTTCCCCCTCCTTCTTTCTCCTTTCCTTCCTTCTTCTAGGCTTACTACTCCTCTGCCTCTCCTCCTCCTCCTCCTCCGCCTCCTCCTCCTCCTCCCCCGCTCCTTCCTTCCTCCTCCCCCGCTCCTTCCTTCCTCCTTGTCTTACTCCTCCATCTCCTTCGACTCTTTCCCTCCTTCTTTCTCCTTTCCTTCCTTCTTTCTAGGATTACTCCTCCTCCCTTTCCGCCTTCCTCTCTACCTCCTCCGCCGCCTCCTCCCTCTCCGCTCCTTCCATCCTCCTTGTCTTACTCCTCCATCTCCTCCTTGTTCCTCTTCATCTCCTCCCCTTTCCTTCCTTCATTCTAGCCTTACTCCTCCTCCTCTTTCTCCTTCCTCTTTCCTTGCTTCCTCGTTGTCTTTTCCTCCTCCTCTTTCCTTCCTTCTTTCTAGTCTTACTCCTCCATCTCCTCCTCCTTCTCCTCTTTCCTCTCTCCTTCCTTCACCTTGTCTTACACTTCCATCTCTTCCTCTTTCTCCTTTCACTTCCCTTCTCCTCTCGCTTCTCCTCCCTATTACTCTTACTCGTCCTCCTCATCCTTCCATTCTCCGTTCTTCTTTCTAGGCTTACATCTCCTCCTCCGTCTTCCTCTCCTTCCTTCCTCCTATTTACTCCTCTTCCTCCTCCTCCCCCTTCCTTTCTTCCTCCCTCTCTATCTATCTATCCGTCTACCTGTCTGTCGATCTATCTATCTATCAATCCGTTTCCCTTATTGCCTCTCTGTCTTCATTTCTTCAACTCCTCCTCCTCTTCCTTACCCCTCTTTTCTCCTCTTCTTCTCTTTCTTTTCTTCTTCTTCTTCTTTCTTCTTCTTCCTCCCTCCCCCTCTTCTTCTCTCTCTCTCTCTCTCTCTCTCTCTCTCTCTCTCCTTCCTCTTCTTCCTTCTTCTCTCTCTCTCTCTCTCTTCTTCCTCTCTCTCTCTCTCTCTCTGTCAATCTGTTTCCCTGACTCCCTTCCTGTCTCCCCTTTTCTCTCCTTTTCCCTTTCTCCTCTCCTATTCCCTCTTTCTTTCGCGTTTCTCTAACATTTCCACCAGCTTCAGCGCCCAACGACACTCCAGTAACTTCCAAGATAAGAAAAAAAAAAAAGATTTAAAAAATGGAAATTCACGACCAAAAGGCTGTTCTTCAGTGTTCTCCGGGTTGTTATGTTCAATCTATTTCAATTGTTCATGACATGACGCTTCTGCGGGGAGGATCACAATGGGGCTGTACGTCATGTGAGCTCTCTTTCACTGCCCTCCCCTCACCCTCCGACCCTCCTCCTCCTCCTTTCCTGTTTCTCCTCGCCCTCTCCTCCTCTCCCTCCTTTCCTGCTTCTCCCTCCTCCCTCCTCCTCCTTGTTTTCTGCTTCTTCTCCTGCTTCTTCTCCGCCTCCTTCCTCCTCCTGCTTCTTCTCCGCTTCTTCCTCTTCCTCCTCCTCCTCCTGCTTCTTCTCCTTGCTTCTCTCCCTCCTCCTCCTGCTTCTGCTTCTTCTCCTGCTTCTTCTCCGCCTCTTCTTCCTCCTCGTCCTCCCTCTCGCCTTTAATCTCTCGCGCGGGTCATGCTCTTTCGTTTCGCTTCCCTTTCCCTTTCCCTGCGGG
>NC_091572.1:3408430-3410930 GCF_042767895.1 Penaeus vannamei
TGATTTTGAACAGCGCACGTGCCTTAGTGAACAATGTGTACAAATGGCAGTCATTTAAAGTGTACTTGGTATACTTAGGACATTGTAAGTGCCTTGTAAGTATAGTCTATGAGGCACGGTGATTTCAGTGCACGTGCTATGTCCAGTATAGTGCACGTGTCGTATTAGTACACGCGCTAAGAATGTACAAAGCACGTGCTATAATCATCACGTGCCACGGCCATTTCAGTATGTGTGTGGTATTCAGTCCAGTACACGTGTCATACTTATATAGGGCACGTGTCAGAACTGTGATAGTGCACGTGTCAGAACTGTGACAGTGCACGTGCCATAATTATGAGAGTGCACGTGCCATGATTATAAAGTGCACGTGCCATAACTATGAGAATGCACGTGCCATAACTATGAGAGTGCACGTGCCATGATTATAAAGTGCACGTGCCATAACTGTAAAGTGCACGTGCCATAGTTATAAGAGTGCACGTGCCATAACTATAAGAGTACACGTGCCATGATTATAAAGTGCACGTGTCTGTGAATGCACGTGCAATATGAGGTGCGTGCCATAGTGCCGTGCACGTGCCATGATTATAAAGTGCACGTGCCATAACTATGAGAGTGCACGTGCCATAATTATAAGAGTGCACGTGCCATAACTATAAGAGTACACGTGCCATAACTATAAAGTGCACGTGCCATGACTATGAGAGTGCACGTGCCATAACTATGAGAGTGCACGTGCCATAATTACAAAGTGCACGTGCCATAACTATGAGAATGCACGTGCCATAACCATAAAGTGCACGTGCCATAACTATGAGAGTGCACGTGCCATAACTATGAGAATGCACGTGCCATAACTATAAAGTGCACGTGCCATAACTATGAGAGTACACGTGCCATAACTATAAGAGTGCACGTGCCATAACTATAAAGTGCACGTGCCATAACTATAAGAGTACACGTGCCATAATTACCCCAGTGAACGGCCATAATTATAACGTGCACGCGCCATAATTATGAGAATGCACGTGTCATAATCATCACGATCCACGTGCCATGATTATACAGTGCACGTGCGATAACTATAAGAGTGCAGGTGCCATAACTATGAGAATGCACGTGCCATGATTATAAAGTGCACGTGCCATAACTATGAGAGTGCACGTGCCATGATTATACAGTGCACGTGCCATAACTATAAGAGTGCAGGTGCCATAACTATGAGAATGCGTACCATGATTACTCATGCGTGCCATAAACTATGCGAGGTGCGTGTATGATTATACAGTGCACGTGCCATAACTATGAGAGTACACGTGCCCTAATTACCCCAGTGCACGCGCCAAGGCCATTTCAGGACACGTGTGGTATATCCAGTCCAATGCACGTGTCCTCGCCAACAGAACACGTGTCGCCTTTGAAGTGCACGTGTCATCATTAACTTTATCCACAGGTGTTTGTCTGTCAAATGATATTAATAAAAGGGTTGTGATGATAGTTATACTAATGATGGTTTTAGATTTAATTATTTATATTATATTAATAATTTAATGATTGCAACGATGATGATTGTGTTGGTAATAAAAGCATGGTTATGATGATAATAAGAATTAAATATTTTGTTAATTATAATTAAAATGAAATCGAAAGATTATGATAATAATGATAATGATAAAGACGATGTTAATGGTACTAGTAAAAGAAGGAATAATGATAGTATAAAAAAAAATATCAGCAATGATTATAATTTAATTACCAACAATATAGAATCTTTAAAAAATGATAATGATAATAGAAATAAAAATATAAAAGTTTGTCAGTCGCTTCACAAACACGCATCATTTTTTCCTCGTTTTGATTTAACTTTTTTTTTTTACTTTTCCACTCAATAAAATATAAATAATGAAAAAAAATTATTTACGTTTCAATTCAACCTTTTGACTTTTCCGAACAATAAAGTGAAAAAAATACGTTTCAATTGATTTGTTTTACTTTTCCAAACAATAAAAAAATATAAATAAAATCTTTCCGTATCATTTTGACTTCTTGACTTTTCCGAAACAATCAATAAACCAAAAACAAAAAAATCTTTCCGTTTCAATTTAACTTTTTGACTTTTCCGAACAATCAAATGAAATAAAATAAAATAAAATGAAATAAATCTTTCCGTTTCAATCTAACTTTTTGACTTTACCGAACAATAAAAAAAAAGATAAATAAAAGAATAAAACAAAATAAAAAAAAAATTTCCGTTTCAATTTAACTTTTGACTTTTTCCGAACAATCGAAAAAAAAAATAATACAAATCTTTCTGTTTCAATTTAACTTTTTGACTTTTCCGAACAATCAAATGAAATAAAATAAAATAAAATGAAATAAATCTTTCCGTTTCAATCTAACTTTTTGACTTTACCGAACAATAAAAAAAAAGATAAATAAAAAGAATAAAACAAAATAAAAAAAAAATTTCCGTTTCAATTTAACTTTTTGACTTTTC
>NC_091572.1:3418430-3423430 GCF_042767895.1 Penaeus vannamei
CTATCTGTATAGGTATATTTGTCTATTTATTTATCTATCTGTCTGTCTCTCTAATTATTTATCTATCATTTTATCCCTCTATATATACATATACGTACGTATGTGTGTGCATATACGTATGTACATGAACCGAATACATGATCACAGACATTCGCAATATACATATCTACCTGTACAACACATGTATATCCTTACATATAAATAAATAAAAAATCTCTTATCCAGGTGGTCCTCGACTTACGACGGAGATCCGTTCCTACGATGGCGTCGTAACCCGAATTTTGACGTAAATCGGAACACACCTAAATACACAAGCACCGAAGTCACTCCCATACACTAATACAGTATATACACAAGAATTAAACTCAAAATCTAAAACACAACAAAAACACTTCTATGACATACATCAACACGTAACTCGGCCTTAAAGGAACACATGCAAGACGAACTGTAAATACAATACATGATTGCGAGCGTCGTATCTCCGAAAGATCGTAAGTTAAGGGCGTCGTAAACCGAGGACCCCCTGTATCCAGAGAAGGAAATGTCCTTAGCTCCGAGAAGTGTGCCTGGCGCGTGTCCTTCTTGCTCCTACAAGTGTCCTTAAGTGATTCCTCCATTTCCATAAGGTTTGCTACTTATGCACATGTATATGTGCTGTCGTATGCTTAAACACAGATGTGTGGAGGTAAATGTATATGTCAATACATATAGATATATAGATAGATATATAGGCAGATAGATTGATGGATAGATAGGAAAGATAGATAGATAGATAGAGAGACAGATAGATATAGATATAGATATATTTCATTGTGTGTGTGCACATATATGTGTGTGTATGTACATATATACATTTGTGTGTTTGTGTGTGTGTGAACCTGTGTATATATGTATATATATACATACATATGTGTGTGTGTGTGTGTGTGTGTGTGTCTGTGTGTGTGTGTGAGAGAGAGAGAGAGAGAGAGACAGAGAGAGAGAGAGAGAGAGAGAGAGAGAGAGAGAGAGAGAGAGAGAGAGAGAGAGAGAGGGAGAGAGAGAGAGAGGGAGAGCGAGAGAGAGAGAGAGAGACAGACAGAGGCGGACAGACAGAGAGAAAGAGAAAGAGAAATAGATAGATAGATAGACAAAGAGAAAGAGAGAGAGAGAGAGAGAGATAAATAGATAGATAGATAAATAGATAGATAGAGAGAGAGAGAGAGTCCCTTCACCCTCGCCTCCCTTTAGAAAACTCTCAATCGAGGGACCATTATCTTTAGTGTGTCTGTGGGTGCCAAGACTCTGAAATCCCGGATGGATTTAATTTTTGACGGATTTATCTTGATTTAAGCCATCAAGGATATTCTGAGGGAGAAAGAAAGGGATTCATATGCCTAACTAGTAGTGGAAATAACAACCCAAATTATACATTACCAAATTATATATGTAATGACTAAGAGGGATATATATATATATATATATATATATATATATATATATATATATATACCCACACACATTACGTTATTATACAATATTGCATTCTCACATACACACATAGACACACACACACACACACACACACACACACACACACACACAAACACACACACACAAACACACGCACGCACGCACGCACACACAAGCACACACACAAACACACACACACACACAAACGCACGCACACACAAGCACACACACACACATCAATAATAACACGCCACACACACACCGCACGCACGCACACACACACGCACACTCATATATATATATATATATATATATATATATATATATATATATATATATACTATATATATATATATATAGAGAGAGAGAGAGAGAGAGAGAGAGAGAGAGAGAGAGAGAGAGGAGAGAGAGAGAGAGAGACTGAAAACGAAATAAATAATGAGGATACTGAGAAAGATTTGATTGCCCCCCCCCCCTCTCTCTCTTTTTCTCTCTGTTCTCTCTCCACCTCCTTCTCTCGCCTCTCAATCACGCCTCTTCGTCTGACCTCATTCGCCCTCTCACAAGCTAGGTCAAGGAAGGCAAGGTCACCATTATCTCTCCATTCTCCCTATTCTTCTCTCTTCATCTCCTCTCTTTATCCTCAATTGTTTTGCCAGCATCCCTTTCTCGAATCAGGAGTCACCAGTCGTGATGTCTGATTAATGAGGTTGGTGAAAAATTGTTTTTTTTTTTATTCATATGTCGTAAAACAAATCTATTTTTCCCAAGGTCTATACTGACCCTCGTGTACAAAGGTCAGGCCAAAGGGTTTATTTTTTTTCCTTTTGACCTTGTTTGCAATTTTGGCAGAATCGTATCTCAAAATGCATCTGTAGATCTGTATATCACTCTTTGGATCTGTCTGTTTGTGTATGTGTTTGTTTGTATCTTTTGATCACATGCCTGTCCTCTGTAGATATCTGGAGTCTGTCTATCTGTGCATGTGTGTCTGTATTATATATCTCAAGTGTATCTCTCTACAGCTATTAATCACTCTTTGCATCTGTCTGTTTGTGTATGTGTGTTTGTTTGTATCTTTTGATCTGTATATCACTCTCTTGATCTGTCAGTCTGTCTATCTGTGCATGTGTGTCTGTATTATATCTCAAAATGTATCTGTCAACCTGTATATCACTCTTTGGATCTGTCTGTTTGTGTATGTGTTTGTTTGTTTGTATCTTTCGACCTGTATATCACTCTTTAAATCTGTTAGTCTGTCTATCTGTGTGTATGTGTTTGTCTGTATTATATTTCAAAATGCATCTATTGATCTGTATATTACTCTCTTGATCTGTCAGTCTGTCTATCTGTGTATGTGTGTTTGTATTATATCTCAAAATGCATCTATTGATCTGTATATCACTCTCTTGATCTGTCTTTCTGTCTATCTGTGTATGTGTGTTTCTATCTTTCGACCTGTATATCACTCTTTTAATCTGTCTTTCTGTCTATCTGTATATGTGTTTGTATCATATCTCAAAATACATCTATTGATCTGTATATCACTCTTTGGATCTATCTATCTGTCTATCTGTGTATGTGTGTTTGTATCATATCTCAAAATACATCTATTGATCTGTATATCACTATGTTGAACTATTGGTCTGTCTATATATGTGTGTGATTATAATATCTTTGTCTCTCTAAATATGTTTGGGTGTATACGTTTGTCTGTATGTGCGGGTATAAATAGATAGACAGACAGACAAAATCATAGATAGATGAGTAGATAGATAGAAAGATAGGTAGGTAAATAGATAGACAAATAGAAAGATATGATAGATGGATAGATGAATAGATACACGATAAATAGGTTGATAGATTGATTGATAACACAGATAAATCTTTCTTGCTACCTCTCTCTCTCTCTCTCTCTCTCTCTCTCTCTCTCTCTCTCTCTCTCTCTCTCTCTCTCTCTCTCTCTTTCTCTCTCTCTCTCTCTCTCTCTCTCTCTCTCTCTCTCTCTCTCTCTCTCTCTCTCTCTCTCTCTCCCCACCTCTCTCTCTCTCTCTCTCTCTCTCTCTCTCTCTCTCTCTCTCTCTCTCTCTCTCTCTCTCTCTCTCTCTCTCTCTCTCTCTCTCTCTCTTAAGAATAGCTATTGTAACAAATGGAATAAAGTATTTCGAACTGAGTCTCTCCAGGGCTCATATGAATTCTCTCTCTCTCTCTCTCTCTGTCTCTCCTTCTCTCTCTCTCTCTCTCTCTTTCTCTCTCACACTGTCTCTCTCTCTTTCTTCCTCCTTCCTTCTCTCTCTCTCTTTCTCTCCGTTCGTCACTCCCTCCCTCCCTCCCCTCCCTCCCTCCCCTCCCTCCCTCTCCTCTCCCCTCCCTCCCTCCCTCCCTCTCTCTCTCCCTCCTCTCTCTCTCACTCTCTCTCTCTCCTTGAGGCTATTTTCCTTCGAGAATATTCCTCGCACAAACCGCATTCTCCATTCGAGACAAGAATAACAAAACTCATCTTTCATTAGATGATCTTCAGGCCTAAATAGCCTTTTCCCTCTTGGTCTTTTGCTTGAACCTAGACCAAAGAAGAGGACGGTGCGGGGGTGAGGGGGTGGGGGTGGGAGGGGGTGGCAAGGTGAGGGGGAGATGGGTGGGGTGGGTGGTGGGGGGTGGGGTAGGGGGTGAAAGGTAGGGGGGTGGGGGTGGGGTGAGGGGGTGAAGGTAGGGGGTGAAAGGTGGGGGGAGGGGGGGTGGGGGTGGTGTGGGGGGTGGGAGAGGGGTGAAGGTAGGGGGTGGAGGGAGGGGAGGGAGAACACGATCACATTCTTCTTTCCTGTTGAAATCTCCCTCTCCCGATGAGCTCCTAGGGTCTAAGGCCTCATGGAGGAGGAGAGGCGAGGGGGACGTGCCTCCGAGAGCTGACAATAGAAACAAAAAAATATGTGCCCCTGAGACTTATGCTATGGGGGGGGAGGTTGTGTGGTGGAGGGGGGGTGGAGGGGTGATCTCATTGTCTATTGTCTATTGTTCCTAAGGATGCCAGCCCCCTCCTTCCCCCCCCCTTCCCCCCCCCCCCCCCCCGCACATTCTCCCGAGAGCTACTGTAGGTCGGAGGGCCCCGTCATAGGCCTAGACATGTAAAAAAAAAATCTGATTTGTTTTTATACGAGCTGAACGTGTCTAACCCCCCCCTACCCCCTCCCCCTGTTTCAAAACACCCTCACCTCCTCATCTTCATTTTCTTTCCCTCCAGCTACCATACAACACCCCCCCCACCTTGTCCCCCTCCCCCTGTTTCTAAACACTCCCCCACTTCCCCACCTTCCTCTCCCCCCCCCCCCAGCTTCCATACAACACCCCCACCTTGTCCCCACTCCCCCTTGTTTCAAAACACCCCCCACTTCCCCACCTTCCTCCTCCCCCCCCCAGCTTCCATACAACACCCCCCCCCCACCTTGCCCCCCTCCCCCTTGTTTCAATAAAGCACCCCCCCTCCCTCTTCCCCACCCACCCCTACCCCCGCCCCCCCATTACATATGCACGCCCACCCGAGGATTGTC
>NC_091572.1:3435930-3440930 GCF_042767895.1 Penaeus vannamei
CTTTACTATTCTAATTATTTCCAAGATTATCGCCAAGAATGTTCTCTTTTCACTAAAACATCTCAAACCACAAAAAATTTTCTGCATATATCTCTCTCTTCTACTTATTTCTACAGATCTTTTTCCCTCTCCCTTCTTTTCTTTTCTTTTTTTTATTCCTCTCCTGCCTCTTCTCGAGAAAGAACACTAGGTCACATTTACCTGGGAAATTCTCATAGCTTGTACAAACATTCCCCCCAAAATAGCGAAGACCCCCCTCCCACCATCAGCCATTGTGAACCCCCGTTTTCGTTGTGTTACCGACCACCAGCCTCCCTCCATCACAGAAAAAAAAATTTCTCTATACAATACCTCTCTCAAGAACTAGTTATGTGGCCTATTTTTCTTATTTTCTCCCCCTCCCTCCCTCTTTTTTTATCTCTCTTTCTCGACCATTTTTTTTTTCTATTTTTTCCTTTTCTTTCTTTCTTTTCACCGTAGTTGTTGACAATCGTTATTTACACTGCATATCCTGGGGGTCTTATTTTAACGTAAAAGATGGAGGGGCACTTTGCTGTGGTATGTCGGGGTCGTTGCGTTATCCACGGTTCGCGGTATTTCGTAAACAGAGAGAGAAAAGGAGAGTAAAAAGGTCGGAAAATAAATAAAAAAAAGAATAAAAGGGAAGTACAGACGATAGAATGAAAGAAAGGATTTTTAAAATGAGGGAGGATTTTTTATTTTTATTTTTTTTCTATTTTTTCGAAATGTAGAGGTTCAATGATTACTTTTTTTATTTCTATTTTTTTTTCTTTTTTTTCGAAATGTAGAGGTTCAATGATGCTAAATTTTCAGCCTCCTTTTTGAATTTATTTAATTAATAATGTAGAAGAAGGGAAAATAATAATTCATTTTTATCGATTTATTGTAGGTTAGATAGGTACAGGAAAAACTAGGAAAATATAATAAAACAAAAATATTTTCATTTGGTAAGATTAACGAATGAATGGTCATTAAAAGAATGAGAAAAAAATGCATAAAAAGAAAGGTACAAAATAACAAAGAAAAGAAAGTGAGGAAGGGAGAGAAAAAGAACACACGAAAAAGAATTAGATTTGAGAATCTTTTCCTTACAATTTTGTAGAATCTAATACTATTCTTATCGTTCTTCTAATACCATCTATACGAGACCATGTATAAGGAAGAGTAACCGAGATAAACTTCTTTCATTTATAGTGTTTTCCCGCCATGTCAATAATGAGTTTTCAATCATTTTATTCTAATTTTACTCTTAAATATCAGAACTTTTATCTCTAATCAAATTAAAACAAGAGGATTTAATGCTACAACATTCCCCTGATTTTATTCCATCCCTATCACCTTCCCCCAAGTCCTTATACTTATTCTAGATCGAATATCTTCCTCTCGTGACAAAAGCCGATCGCTTCAAAGGGCCTCGATCCTCTTTAAATGTCAGAACTTTTATATATAGTCAAATTAAAACAAGAGGATTTAATGCTACAATATTCCCCTGATCTTATTCCATCCCTATCACCTTCCCCCAAGTCCTTATACTTATTCTAGATCGTATATCTTCCTCTCGTGACAAAAGCCGATCGCTGCAATGGGCCTCGATCCTCTTTAAATGTCAGAACTTTTATCTATAATCAAATTAAAACAAGAGGATTTAATGCTACAATATTCCCCTGACTTTATTTCATTTATTCCATCCCTATCACCTTCCCCCAAGTCCTTATACTTATTCTAGATCGTATATCCTCCTCTCGTGACAAAAGCCGATCGCTGCAATGGGCCTCGATCCTCTTCGAGTGGGATCGAGACCCAGCGCCCGGCCATGACGCGCTGCACTCGCGGGAGATTATCTATAGACGACTGGAGTTTCACCTTTCCACGAAGGCGATCTGATTTCCTTTGTTTTTCGTGTGAGTTCATTCTATCTGTTTGGATTTTTGTTTTTGTCTCTCTCTCCTTTGTGTGTGTGTCTATCTTTCACTCTTTGACTCTCTATCTATCTTTCTCTCTTATTCTCTCTATCTATTTATTATTATCTCTTCCTCTCTCTATCTATCTATCTTTCTCTCTTCCTCTCTTTATCTATCTCTCTCTCTTCCTCTCTTTATCGATCTATCTTTCTCTCTCTTCCTCTCTCTATCTATCTATCTTTCTTTCTCTATCTATTTATCTATCTTTCTCTGTTCCTCTCTTTATCTATCTATCTTTCTCTCTTCCTCTCTCTATTGATCTATCTTTTACTCTTCCTCTCTCTCTCTATCTATCTTTCTCTCTTCCTCTCTCTCTCTATCTATCTTCCTCTCTCTATCTATCTATCTTTCTCTCTTCCTCTCTCTATTTATCTATCTTCCTCTCTCTATCTATCTTTCTCTCTTCCTCTCTCTATCTATCTATCTTCCTCTCTTCCTATCTATATAGTTATCAATTGTCTCTCTACCTTTATATATCTATCTATGTACCTCTATTAATCTATCAACTGTCTACTATCTATGTATCTATATTTGCCTTCATCTTTCAATATCTATCTATCTATCTATCTATTTATCTCTCTATATATCTCTATATCTATCTATCTATGTATATCTCTATCTATCTATCTATCTGTCTATCTATCAGTATATCTATTTATCTATTTATTCATATATATATATATATATATATATATATATATATATATATATATATATATATATATATATCTATTTATCTGTCTATCTCTTCATCCGTCTATCTATCTATCTATTATCTCTCTATCTATCTATATCTCTATTTATCTGTCTATGTATATCTCAATCAATCTATCTATCTATCAGTCTATTTATCTATTTATCTGTCTATCTCTTTATCCGTCTGTGTATCTATCTATTTATCTCTCTATCTATCTATATCTCTATCTATCTGTCTATGTATGTCTCAATCAGTCTATCTATCTATCAGTCTATTTATCTATTTATCTGTCTATCTCTTTATCCGTCTGTCTATCTATCTATTTATCTCTCTATCTATCTATATCTCTATCTATCTGTCTATGTATGTCTCAATCAATCAATCTATCTATCAGTCTATTTATCTATTTATCTTTCTATCTCTTTATCCGTCTATCTATTTATCTATCTATCTATCTATCTATCTCATCGATCACACCCTCAGAGATTCCGAACCTTATGAACCCGCACCATAAGGATCAATATCATTTCCTTTGTTCCCTCTCCCCTCCCCCCCGCACTCCCCCCCCCCCCCCGCCTCTTCAACATCTCTCATCTTTCTCTCTCCTCTTCTCTTCCCTCTCTTCTCCTTCCTCCTTTCTCCTCCCCTTCCCTCTCTCTTCTCCCTTCCCCCTCTCTCCTCCTTCCCCTCCCATCTCTCTCCTCCCTTCCCCTCTCCTCCCACCCTCCTCTTCTCCCCTTCCTCCCTCCTCCTTCCTCCTCCCCCCACCCCTCTCCTCTTACCCCTCCTCCCCTCCCTCCTCTCTCCCATCATCCCTCCACCCTCACCCCTCCTTCACCTCTCCTTCACCCCCTCCCTCCCCCCTCACCCCCTCAGCCACCCCCCTCCACCCACATCCTCCCCCTCACCCCTCCCATCACCCCTCCTTCACCCTCCATCCTCTCCCCACCGCAAGATCAGTTACTCTTGGAAAGGCCAGCGATACATGTGGGAAATCGTGATCAAAGAGGAGGTGCATCGCGGGATCAGGTGATGGATGAGAGAGAGAGAGAGAGAGAGAGAGAGAGAGAGAGAGAGAGAGAGAGAGAGAGAGGGGGAGAGAGAGAGAGAGAGAGAGAGAGAGAGAAGGAGAGAGAGAGAGGGGGGGGGAAGGGGGGGGAGAGAGAGAGAGAGAGAGAGAGAGAGAGAGAGAGAGAGAGAGAGAGAGAGAGAGAGAGAGAGAGAGAGAGAGAGAGAGAGAGAGAGAGAGAGAGAGAGAGAGAGAGAGAGAGAGAGATATATATATATATATATATATATATATATATATATATATATATATATAATTATATAAAGAGAGAGAGAGAGAGAGAGAGAGAGAGAGAGAGAGAGAGAGAGAGAGAGAGAGAGAGAGAGAGAGAGAGAGAGAGAGAGAGAGAGAGAGAGAGAGAGAGAGAGAGGGATGGAGAGAGAGAGAGAGAGGGAGAGAGAGAGAGAGAGAGAGAGAGAGAGAGAGGGGAGAGAGAGAGAGAGAGAGAGGGGAGGGTAGGGGGAGGGAGAGAGGAGAGAGAGGAGGGGAGATTGGGGGGAAGGAGAGGAGAGGGAAGGGAGGGAGGGAGAGTAGGGGAGAGAGATGAAAGGGAAGGGGAGGGAAGCGAGGGGTTGGAGGGGAGAGGGGAGAGGGTTGGAGGGTAGGAGAGAGAGGAGTGAGGGAGAGGGAGGGAGAGGGAGGGAGGGAGAGAGAGAGGAGAGGAGAGAGAATGGAAGGAGAGAGAGGGAGGGAGAGGAAAGGGGAGAGGGAAGGGAGGGAAGGGGAAAGGAGAGAAGGAAGGGAGAAAAGGAGAGGGGAGGGGACGAAGTAGAGAGACAGACTGACCGAATGACTAACAGACAGACTGGCAGAAAGACAGACAGACAGATAAACAGGCACACAAAGACACACAGTCACAGGAAAGAAATACCGAATTTAAGGAAGATACGAGAATCAAAATAATCAGAAAAAAAGGCAAAAAAAATAATAATGAAACTTAAGACAATGATATAATGACTTCTATGTAATTAGTGATGATGTATGCTTGAGTTAATGAATGGCGGTAATTAAAAGAAGTATTTTTGGCATTATTGTACGTAGAATAGAGATATTAGCGAATAAAAATATGACTGTTCATTGAAGGAGGAAGATGAAGAAGAAGAAGAAAAGGAAGAAGAAGAAGAAGAAAAGGAAGAAGGAGAAGGAGAAGGAGAACAAGAACAAGAACAAGAAGAAGTAAGAAGAAGAAGAAAAGGAAGAAGAAGAAGAAGAAAAGGAAGAAGGAGAAGGAGAAGGAGAAAATGTAAAAGAA
>NC_091572.1:3455930-3460930 GCF_042767895.1 Penaeus vannamei
TATATAAATATAAATAATCATTCTTTTAAGGAAAAATGTATAATATAAATAATAATTCTTTTAACGAAAAAATATATATAAATAATAATTCTTTTAAAGATAAATATAAGTATAAGTAATTATTATTTTAAAGAAAAATATATAAAAATAAATGATTATTGTTTTAAGGAAAAATGTAGGTATAAATAATCATTCTTTTAAAGAAAAATATGAATATAGATAATAATTTTTTTTAAGAAAAATATATAAATATAAATAATGATTCTTTTAAAGAAAAATATAAATATGAATAATAATTCTTTTAAAGAAAAATATATAAATATAAATACGAAAAGAAGGCACCACAAGAAAGAGAGAAAAATAAAGAAAATATATAACATAGATAATAATTCTTTTAAAGAAAAATATATGAATATGAATATAAATAATAATTCTTTTAAAGAAAGAAAAAAGTCAGAAACTTCCATATTATACTCTTTTTCCCTTTTTTTCCAGACCCTAATTTCCGACTAATTACTTGTGGAAAGTGGCGAAAGATAATGATAATTGGCGTGGAATAATATAGGAAAAAAAGATAAAGAAAGGAAGAGGAGGAGGAGAAGAAGGGAGGGGGGTAGGGGAGGTTTGAAGAGAGGAGAAGGAGGGGGATAAAGAGAAGGGAGGGGGGTAGGGGAGGTTTGAAGAGAGAGGAGAAGGAGGGGATGAGGAGAGAAGATGTGTGGGGAAGGGGGTTGGGGGAGGTGCTTGAAGAGAGGAGAAAGGAGGGAGGATGAGGAAGTAGGGAGGGTAGAGGAGGAGGGGATAAGGTGGAGGGAGGTGGGAGTAGGGCTCTGAAGGTGCCTGAGAGAGGAAGAAGGAAGGGGAGGATAAGGAGAAAGAGGTGGGCTTGGAGAGGTGTGCTCGAAAGAGAGGAAGAGGAGGAGGAGGAGGAGAAGAGAGAAAGAAGAAGGGGGTAAGGACAAAGAGGTGGGGTAGGGGAGGTGCTCGAAAGAGAGGAAGAGGAAGAGGAGGAGGAGGAGAAGAGAGAAAGAAGAGAGGGATAAGGAGAAAGAGGTGGGCTAGGAGGGGTGCTCGAAAGAGAGGAAGAGTGAGAAGAGGGAGAAGGAGGAGAAGAGAGAAGGTGTGGGGAGCCAGAGCAGAACAGGAGAAACGTCAGGGTAGCGAAACGTCAGGTGTTCAAGGCATCTCTTCAGAGTATCGCCCAAGACGTTAGGTGTGGTGATACCAATACCTTCGCCCACTTCCGCCGAGAGTGATGAAACGGTGTTACCTGCTGCGCCCCTCTTTCCCCCCCTTCATCCTCCTCCGTCTACTTCTCTTTCTTCTTCTTTTATTTTTTTCTTCTTATTTCCTTCTTCTTTCTTATTTTTATCTTCTTCTTCTTCTTCTTCTTTCTTTTTGTTTCATGTTTCTTTTCTTCTTCTTCCTCTTTTTCTTCTTGTTCTTTTTCTTTTTCTTTTTCTTTTTGTTATTCTTATTCTCATTCTTCTTATTATTATTATTATTATTATGATCATTACTACTATTATTATCTCTTCCTTATTATGATAATTATTCCTTCTCCCTCCTCCTCTTTCCCTCCTCCTCATCTCCCCCTTTCTCCCTTCTTTCTCCTTCTCTCTTCCTCTCCTCCATCTCTCTCCCCATCCTCTGCTTCCCTCCTCCTCCCTCCTCCTTCCCTCCTCCCCCTCCTCCTCCACTCCTTCTCCCTTCCCCACCTCTCCCCCTTCCCTCCTCCTCCCCACCTCCCCCCCACCCTCCTCCCATCCCCCACCACCCCCACCCTCCCTCCATCCCCCAACCCCATCCCTCCTCCCCATCCACCTCCCATCCATCCCTCCCCCTCCACCCCATCCCCCCTTCCCCCACCCCCTCCTCCCTCCACCCCAACCCCCTCCACCTCCCCCTCCACCCCCTCCATCCCCACCTCCTCTAATCAGGGGCCTGTGGGAACTCTCAGGAGGCGCCCTCTCCCAGGGTGATCGACAGGAAATCTGAGGTATTCGATGTGGATATTTAGTGACGCGCCGACGCCGGGGCTGATTCTCGGGCGGGGGGGGGGGGGGGGTCTGGTTGCGTCGTGAGAGAGAGTGGGTGTGGATATTTTTGTTTTTCTTTTTTTTCAATTTCATTTTATTTTTTTTCATTTTATCTTATTTTATTATTTATTTTTTATTCTATTTGACATATATATATATATATATATGTATATATATATATATATATATATATATATATATATATGTATATTATATATATATATATATATATATATATATATATATATATATGTATATATATATATATATATATATATGTATATATATATATATATATATATATATATATATATATATTATATAGTATATATATATATATATATATATATATATATATATATTATAATATAGTATATATATATATATATATATATATATATATATATATATATATATATATATATACACACACACACACACACAATTATTAATATAAAAAAAAAAAAATAAATGTGTGTGTGTGTGTGTGTGTGTGTGTGTGTGTGTGTGTGTGTGTGTGTGTGTGTGTGTGTGTGTGTGTGTATGTATACATATACATACATACGTACATATATATATATATGTATATATGAATATACATACATATATATATATATATATATATATATATATATATATATATATATATATATATATATATATATATATATATATATATATATATATATATATATATATACATATACATACAAACTAAAGAATATAAATGACATGCAAATGAACAATCAGATCCCAGCCAGCTGCTAAACGTGTAGAAATTATGAAATAAATTATATAAAAAGTAAAGTAGTAGGCCTATGTCTTCCAGCCCCCCCCCCTCCCCCTCCCCCTCCGTGCCCCTCTCACGGGCGTAATAACACTTGCCAATCATCTGTTTCTTCTTCGCACCTTTTCTCAGTGTGTCTTGCGTTCCTTCTTTCTTTCTTTCTTTCTTTCTCTCTATGTCTGTTTATTTATTTGTTTATCTCTCTGTTTCTCTTTCTCTTTCTTTCTCTCTTTTTCTTTCTTTATAATCTTATTTGTCTGTCTGTCTTTCTCTGTCTCTATGTCTCTGTCTCTCTCTGTCTCTGTCTGTCTGTCTCTCTCTCTCTCTCTCTCTCTGTCTCTGTTTCTCTCTCCCTCTCTCTCTCTCTCTCTCTCTCCCTCTCTCTCTCTCTCTCTTCTCTCCCTCCCTCTCCCTCTCCTCCTTCCCTCCTTTCCTCTCCACTCTTTCTTCTTTTCTTTCTTCCATCCTTCTTCCCGCTCCCCTTTCCTCCTCCTCTCTCTCCCCCCCCCTCCTCCCCTCCCTCCCCTCCCCCTCCCACTTCGCCTTCCCTAGCCCACCCACAAAGACGGACTTCCCCTCCCTTCCTCTCCCTCCCAACTCTCCCCCTTCCTCCCTCTCACCCACCTTCTACGTCCAGACTACCAAGAATCAAGCCGATTATAAAGAATTTTATCATTTAATAAGTGTTAGGGTTTTCGTAGCCCGAAAGACGTAGCTAATTAATTAATTTTCCGAGAAGGTAAGAAGGTGGCCGGATGTTTAATTAAGCTTAATTAAGGATTATAGGGGATATGTTGGATCGTTTCATCATCATCGTCTTCAATTTCAACATAATAATTGATTGTAATAATAATACTAAGAATTACAATGGCAGTTATAAGGATGATAATGATGATTATCTTAATAATGATGTTAATAATGACAATTAAGTATTACTATCACCATCACCATCATTATCAATATTGTTATCATGATTATTAGTTAATTATCATTACCATCACTATCATTACCATTATCGTAATCACAGTCATTATTTTTATTATTACCATCCATATCACCATCATTATTACCTAAAAAAATGAAACTCGATATATATAAATACAAGAACCTTATATACCGTAACAGCTGATATGGAAGCAAAAAAAAAAAAAAAAAAAATACATCCACATCAACAATACATTAATAAATCATAAATCTTTTTCCTCAATAAACAAGTGAATAACCATCGTTTTTCCATTTTTCTTCTCTAAGTCTATTTAGAAAATAAAAGAGCTATAATTATTCACTAATTTGATAAAACCGAATAAAATTAAAAATACATATATATAACAATTAATTCAAAGCCATAGAAAAATTAATTATTAAGTTGACAAATGATAATTGAACTGACTAATCAAATAATCAAAGGCCCGCGATATTATATAAAAAAAAGAAAAAAAAAGTCGTTTGGAAAATAATTTAGACCCCCTAAAAAAAAAGAAGAAATAAATAAATAAATAAATAAAAATGAAGAAATGTGTCATTAGAATTATATGTGCAAAAAATAGATGAATAGATAGATAGATAGATAGATAAATAGATAAATATCCATCCACGGTTAAAAGTCGATTGATATAATCACTCAATTACCGATAATTACAAAGACAACGAAAGAAAATAATGAAACAAAAGCACAAACAAGAAAGAAAATAAAGAAACAAAAGAACAATGAAAGGAAGTGATGAAATGATAACAAAAACAATGAAAATAATGAAACAAAAATAATGAAAATAATTAAACAAAAACAAAAAATGGAAATAGTAAAAGAAAAACAAATCGAAGAATGAAAGATAATGAAAAAAAAAGCAAAAACAAGAATCAAAATAAAAGCAAAAAAAAAAAAAAAAAAAAAAATTAAAAGTAATCGAAAACAAAACCGTCTCATTATCCAAAAAAAAAAAAAAAACGGAAATAGAAAAAAAAACAATTAAAAAAAACACCGCCTGCTTCTAAACCCTATTACCCAATTTCCTTATTTCGTAATCAGCTATCATACGGCCTAGTACCTGATACCACCTGCCGCCCATCCAATTTTCGAAACAATTGGTCGATTACTCTATATATATATTTTTTTTTGGTACCTATTTTCTCTCTTTTTTCCTCTAATTTCTTTTTTACTTTTTATTTTTTGGGGG
>NC_091572.1:3468430-3470930 GCF_042767895.1 Penaeus vannamei
ACCCCCACTCACCCCCACCCCCCCTCTCTCTCTCTACCCAATACCCACTAACCCCCACCCCCCACCCCTACCACCCTTTCTCTCCTCTCTCTCCCCCCCTCTCTCTCTTTCTTCCCCAATACCCCCAATCACCCCCACCCCCACCCCTACCATCACCCTCTCCTCTCACTTTTCTCTACCCCCTCCCTCTCTCTCTCTACCCAATACCCCCACTCACCCCCACCTCCCACCCCTACATTACCCCCCCTCCTCCTCCCCTCTACCCTCTCTTTACTCCAATACTCCTCATCTCATTTCACTCCCTCATTCTGCCAACACTCCTCCTCTCTTTACCCAATACCCCCACTCACCCCCACCCCCCACCCCAATACCACCCCTCCTCTCCTTTTCTCTACACCCCCATCCCTCTCTCTCTCTCTCTCTACTCCAATGCACCCCCATCACCCCCACCCCTACCACCCTCCCTCCTACCCCTCTCACCCTCCTCCTCTCCCTCTACTCCAATACCCACTCACCCCCACCTTCACCTCTACCATCCTCTCTCCTCTTCTTTATCTCTCTATCCCCCCCTCTCCTCTACCCAATACCAAATACCAACTCACCTCCACCCCTACCACCCACCCCCTCTCCTTTTCTCTCTCTACCCCCCTCTCCTCTCTTTACCCAATACCCCCACTGGCTCCCCCACCCCCTCACTCCCTACCACCCCCTCTCCTCTCTACCCCCACCCTACCCCCTACCACCCCCTCTCTCTCCTCTCTACCCCCCCTCTCTCTCTTTACCCAATCCCCACTAACCCCCACCCCCCACCCCTACCACCCCCTCCTCTCCTTTTATCTCTGCAACCCAATTAACTCCCCACTCACCCCCACCTCACTCACCACCCCCTCCGGTCCTTGTTATCTCAACTCCCAACACAAATGGGTGTTGCAAGCACCTTTTGTTGGGTTTTGTTAGTCGTACAAACTAACACTGGGGGAGAGTTGGGGGGGGGGAGAGGGGGATGATGGAGGGATGGATGGAGGGGAGGGTAAGAAAGAAGGGGTAGGGGAAGAGTAAAATAAGTAGGGGTGGGAAGAGGAGGAGGAGGAGGGAGGAAGGCGTTGAAGGGTGTAGGGAAGAGAGGAGAATAAGTGGGTGGGTGGAGGGAGGAGAGGAGGGGGAGAAAAATAGAAAGAAGAGGATGGAGAGGGGGGGAGTGAAGGGAAGAGAAGTGGGGGAATGGGGGAAGGACGGGCAAAAGGAGGAGGGGGGAGAGAATAGAAAATAGGGGTGAGGAAAAAGTAAAGAGAGAGATAAAGGAAAGACCCAGTGAAGGAGGATAAGAAAGAGGGGGAGATGATTGAAGGAAGGAGGGGGGAGGGGGGGTAAAAAAGAGGAAGGTGGGGTCGCTAAAGTGGCCTGAAAGGATAGAGGCTGTGCGGGGAGAGGGGGAGAAGAGAGGTAGGAGGGGGAGGAGGAGGGAAGAGAGAGGGAGGGGGGTCGAGACGACCTGGGACGACCTGGTGTGAAGGGAGGGAAGGGGGAGTATGAGCATGAGACACGGGGGGGGAAGGTCCGAGGACGACTGGGGGAGGGGTAGTGGGAAGGAAGGGGAGAAGAGGAGGGTGGACAGGTGGGGGAGTCCGAGGATGACTGGGGGAGGGGGGGGTGAAGGGTGGGGAGGAAGAGAGCAAGGGGTCATGTGGGGTCAAACCCAAATGATTCTCTGTAATAATTTGGACAAGCGATTTGAAACTGGTTGAATTACGAATGTTTGTAAATCCCACACTTGCCAACTGTTGCTGCTAGGGTAGGGGGGTAGGAGGAGCGGGGGGGGGGAGTGGAGGAGGAGGAGAGGGGAGAGAGAGAGAGAGAGAGGAGGCAAAACAGGAGATAAAGAGGAAAAAAAAGGATGAAAATAAGATGGTGGAAGGAGAGAAAAGGAAGGAATTGATAAGAAATGATAATACGGGGTATTAGAAGAGGAATAAATAAAAAAAACGAAAATAGATGGAAGAAAATGGGGGAGATAGAGATAAGGAAAATAAAAAAAACGAAAATAAGTGTAAGGAGAGGATGCGATAAAGATAAGACGATAAAGATAAGGAAACATATAAGAAGGAAAATATTATATGAATTTGGGGAAGAAATATTATACAAAAACTGCAAATTCCAACAATAGAATATTATACAAAAAAAATAATAAAATACTAAATTACATACATAGAATATCATCAAAAAACCATAAAGAGTAAGCAAAATATATGAAAAAACAAGCGACAAAAAGAAAAAAAGAAAAAAAGAAAAACAGACAGAGAAATCTAAGAAAATAAAAAACAAATCATATTAATGAATATAAAGATAAGATGAAAACCAAAACTAACTTCACTTATTCACTTCCCACTCCCCTGAACTCACCTCCCAAAAAAAAAGAAAAAGAGGTAAGAGAGAGAGATACATATATATATATAAAGAATATATATATATATATATATATATATATATATATATATATATA
>NC_091572.1:3473430-3475930 GCF_042767895.1 Penaeus vannamei
AATATTAATAATAATAGTAATAATAATGATGATAACAACAACAACAACAACAACAATGAAACCACAACCTCTCCCCCCCCCAAAAAAAAAAAACAATGAAACCACAACCTCCCAAAAAAAACAACAACAAAAAAACAACAGCCCATCAACAGCAACGACAGCAGGTGGTGGTCCCTCCCTGCGTACACCCTCTGCAGGAGAAGAGAGAGAGAGAGAGAGAGAGTGTAGTGTGTCTGTGTGTGTCTGTCTGTGTCTGTCTGTCTTGCAGGGCGTATTGAGGTGACGCACGACCCAGCTGATGGCGGACCTGAAGTACATTTTGTGGTTACTCGTCGTCCTTCATGTCAACCCTGAAGCTTCTGGGTCGTTGCCTCGCTGGTGGTCGTGGCTGAGGGAGGGAAGGGGAGGGAGGAGGGAGGGAGGGAGGTGAGGGAGGGAGGGATAGGGGGAGGGGGGAGAGGGAGGGAGGGAGGGAGGGAGAGGGAAGGGGAGTGGAGGGAGAGGAGAGGAGAGGAAGGGGAAAAGACAGGTTGCGAAGGGGGGATAGAGGGGAGAGAAAGAGAAAGGAAGGTGGAGGAAGGAGGAAAGGGAAAGAATACAGGTAGCTAAACATAATTTTCTTCTCCTCCTCCTCCTTCTCCTCCTCCTTCTTCTTCTCCTCTTCCTCCCCCTCCTGTTCTTCTTACCAACACCAAATCACCATAAGAAATAAAAAGAAAACCTTATAGGAGTGACACCGTGACTTCCCTACCCGCAAGGAAGTGGAGAATATTGTTGGCAATGTGGTCAGTCCGGGGTCGTGTGGGTGGTGGAAATTGCCAACCAAATGATGACTGACAACCGATGACGCAGTTGTCATTGCGGTCACGCTGCACGGACGCATTTGGCAGGCCGCCTTGGCTTACCCTCCACTACTCTTCCCTCCTTCTTCTCTCCCTCGCTCCTTCCCTTCCTCCCTCCAGCTAAACTCCCTCTCTCCTCTACTCCCTCCCTTTTCCCTTCCTCCTTCCAGCTAATCTCCCTCTCCCCTCCACTCCCTCCCTCCTTCCCTCCCTCCCGTCTTCTAAGTTTCTTACCCTCCTTCTTTTCCTTCCACTTGTTTACCCTTCTCCAATGCTTCTTCCTTCTTCCTTCTCTGTCTCTATTTAAGCTTTCATCCCTCCACTCCCTCTTTTATCCTTCCACTACTCTTCCCTCCTTCCCTCCCTCTTCCCTTCATCCCTCCACCTAAACTCCCTCTCCCTCCCTCTTCCCCTCACTCCCTTCCTCTATTTAAGCTTCCTCTTCCCTCCTTCCCTCCTCCTCGTGCCTCCTTCCCTCTCTCCTTTCCCCTTCTCCATCCCTCCTTCCCTCCATTCCCTTCCTCCCCCCACTCCTCCATTTCCTTCCCTCTTTCTCCTGTATGCCCTCCACTCCCTCGTCCCTCCTTCCCTCCATCGACGACCTCCTCCCTTTTTTCCCTCTTTGTCTCACACATGCTCCCTCCACTCCCTACCCTCCAGTCCCTCCCTCAAATCCCTCCCATATCCCCTCCCTTCCCTCCCTATACTCCTCTCCTCTCTCCCTCTACCCACCCCACTCCCCAATGACACCTGCCTCTCTCCGACCCCCCACCACGCTGACTTGTCTCTCCTCATTACCCCCACCAGAAATCCCTCCCCCTCACCCCCCTCACCCCCTCACCCCCCTCCCCTTCACCCCCTCACCCCCCACCGCCCTCTATTCCCGTGACCTTCTTCAGCGCCTCCAGCAGCCGCCACCACCAGCTCGCCGACCGCCCGGGGGACCACAACTAAGCCCTGGGGGAGAAACGGCGGTGGAGTGGACTTCGCGAGGTTTTTCCACAGGTGTTTCGCATGGGGGTCGGGGGAAGGGGGGAGGAGGGAGGGGAGGGGAGGGAGTTAAATGGGATGAGGGCACGAAACGGGAGGGGGGAGTGAAGGGAGGGTGAGGGGGTGGGGAGGGAGATGGTTTCTAAAGTTGAGAGGGAGTAGGGTTTGGACTAAAGGGAGAAGGGAGGGGGTTAAAAAAGTGGGGCTGAGGGGAGGGAGAGGGGGCAGGCCAGAAGTGAGGATGGGGTGGGGGGGAAAGATGCGTGACCTCCTGAGGGGGTTGGGCTGAGGGAGAGGACAGTGAAGAGGGGAGTGAAGGGAAGGTTAAAATGTAGAACATATAATGTGTGCAAATTCTGTCTGGAGTTTTCGCTTTGTTTGCCCGCGAAAAATACAGGATTTTTTTTTTTCAAGTATCAACTCTTTCTCTCTATCTATCTATCTATCTTTCTCTCTCTCTCTCTCTCCTCTTTCTCTCTCTCTCTCTCTCTCTCTCTCTCTCTCTCTCTCTCTCTCTCTCTCTCTCTCTCTCTCTCTCTCTCTCTCTCCCTCTCTATCTATCTATCTATCTATCTATCTATCTGTGTGTGTGTGTGTGTGTTTCTGTGCATTCATTTGTCTTTGTCTGTAAATGTATTTGTGTGTGTGTTTATGTATCTGTGTGTGTG
>NC_091572.1:3488430-3490930 GCF_042767895.1 Penaeus vannamei
TAATGGTAATTGATGGTGATAACAACAATAATGAAGATATTGTTGATAATGATACAAATAATAATTATAATGATGATAATAATGATACAAGTAATACTTATAATGATGGTAATAATGATAACAATGAAAATGATAACAAAGGTGATGATAATATTGATAATAAACGATTGCAATGATAGCGTTTTTGATAACGATGCTGATAATAGTGATAATAATGATAAAGACAATGAAAGAGAAGAAGAACAAGAACAAGAAACAAATACAAAAACAGGAACAAATGTAAGAACAAAAACAGAAGCAAAAAACAAGAAGAATCACCCAGAAGAGAGGGAGAAGAACGAGAAATAGGGAGAGAAGATTGATAAAGGGAAGACGAAGAGGAGACAGAAGAGAGGGAGAGGAAGAGAAAGAATGGGAAGAGAAGGGGCGGGGGGGGGGAGATAACGAGAGACGCGAGGAGGGAAGGAGAGGTAAGAGAAGAAGAGGAGAGGAGGAGGAGGGGGTAGAGGAAGCGGAGGAGAAGGAGGAGGAGGAGGAGTGGGGGTGAAGGAGAAGCGAGTGAGAAGGAGGAGGAGGATAGGAGGAGGGGGTGAAGAAGCAAGGAGAAGGAGGAGGAGGAGAGAGGGGTAAGGAAGGCGAGGGAGAAGAGGAGGAGGAGGAGGGGGGTGAAGGAAGCGAGAAAAGAAGAAGGAGAGGAGAAGGAGAGCAGGCGAGGAGGGAGGAGGGGGTGGAGGAGGAGGGGGCGAGAGGGGGGGAGGGGGGGAGATCGCGGCCCCGTGCCCGGCCCGAGCCTCCGACTCACCGCCGCCCGCCATATGTCGCGGCCGCCACGCCAATTACCCACCGCCGCCACGCCCATGCCAGCCCTAAGCGCCCGCTGTCTCCCGTACGGCGCACGCCCTTCTTCCTCTCAATGGGCGTCGGAGGCTGGAAGGCGGGGGGGGGAGGGGGGACCAAGGGGAGAGAGGGAGAGTAGGGGGGGGGGCTTTACATCTCTTCACCGCCCCCCCTTGCCCTCCTACGGCCTCCCCCCCTCCCCCTTGACTTCTCCTAAGGTAGTCGGGGTTTTTACCTGTCTTCTCGCCCCGTCGCCGCCACACCGATGCCCGGAATCACGCCCGGAGCAAGGCATTTCCGACCTTCGGGCTACCGTGCTCAAAGGGCGGGATTCGGCCGCCCGGAATCCGAGGGGTTTAGGACCTTTTACCTCTAATGACCTCAGGTAACAGGTACCTAAAGGTCTGAATCATGATTAGGTGAGGTGTCCCCCCCACGCGCACGGGACTCTCGCCTCTCTCCACGCTATACGCAGGGACGAGAATCCCGTGCGATGGCCGGTGCCTAAGCCTTCCGTTCCCAGGCAAGCGCCGTGGGCCCTATGGCACGGGGGCTTAAGGGCGGGAGTTGCGAGAGAGGAAGGGGAGCGCCCGCGGCCTAACACGTGCACAGAGTGTCCAGTTCGAGCGCCGTGGGTTGGGTTGCACACCCGACATATTCCCTGCAACATTGGACCGCCGCTAAGGAGTGTTGCACATAATCTACAACATCGTCAGTGTTGCATGAAGGTTTTTATTTGTTCTCGCTTCTTTTACATTAGTCTCTATCTCTCTACATTTTTCTTCTTCTTCTTCTTCTTCTTCTTTAAGGTATCATTTTTTTGAGATTGCACCTTTTGCAACATCCAGCTTATTCCCATTTTCCTTTTATTTCATCGCAGTGCCATCTTCAACACCTCAATTGAATAACAAAATTCAAAACGCATCCAAAACGCACGAGAAAAAGCACATTGCGTCACCCTACGCAAAAAAACACGTCAGGAACACGTTGCAGGCCACGTGGCACTTGCCATCTGGACGAGCAATACGCGTGGTGGTCACGTGGTCTCGTTTCCGCCCGTGTCGTTCCGTAATGAGATGGAATTCGGTGTTATTTACCGGTCTTTATCGGTCGTCTTAATCACTGGGGATTTTAAGAGCTAAGATTTGCTGGAGAGTAATTTGGTATCTTTAATTTTGATCATTTTGAGTAAGTTACGAGTGGCAATGTCACCACTGCAGCGATAGTACGATATTATTATTATTATGATCATTATTACTTTTATCGTTATTACTATCATGATCATAATCATCATAATAATCATCATCATCACCATCATCATCATCATCATATTATTATTATTATTATTATAATTATTATTATTATTATCATTATTATTATTATTATCATCATCATCATTATTATTATCATTATCATCATTTATCACCATATCATCATCATCACCCTTATTACTCTAATTACTGTTATCATCATCACTCTTACCATCACACTCATCACTAGTACTATTAAAATCACCATTATCAATATTATTATCACCATCACTAGCATTATCAATATCATCACTATTAATTATTGCAATAATGTCTCCAATAACATTTCTCTTAAACATTTCTCAAAGTCTTCTAATTAGCATATAACTTGGACATCAAACACGTGATTGCAA
>NC_091572.1:3508430-3520930 GCF_042767895.1 Penaeus vannamei
CGCCTCATCTCCTCTCATCTCCTCTCGCCTCTCCTTCTCTCGCCTCATCTCCTCTCGCCTCCTCTCCTCTCGCCTCCTCTCTCCTTCTCTCGCCTCTCCTTCTCTCGCCTCACCTCCTCTCGCCTCATCTCCTCTCGCCTCCTCTCCTCTCGCCACCTCTCGCCTCATCTCGCCTCATCTCCTCTCGCCTCTCCTTCTCTCATCTCCTCTCCTCTCATCTCCTCCTCACGCCTCTCTTTCTCTCGCCTCACCTCCTCTCATCTCATCTCGCCTCTCCTTCTCTCATCTCGCCTCTCCTTCTCTCCTCTAGCCTCTCCTTCTCTCGCCTCATCTCCTCTCGCCTCCTCTCTCCTCCTCTTCTCTCCTCTCATCTCCTCTCGTGTCGCCTCATCTCCTCTCGCCCCCTCTCCTGTCGCCTCCTCTCTCCTTCTCTCGCCTCTCCTTCTCTCGCCTCGTCTCCTCTCGCCTCTCCTTCTCTCGCCTCATCTCCTCTTGCCTCGTCATCTCTCGCCTCCTCTCGTCTCGCCTCCTCTCGCCTCGTCTCCTCTCGCCTCATCTCCTCTCGCCTCTCCTTCTCTCGCCTCATCTCCTCTCGCCTCTCCTTCTCTCGCCTCGTCTCCTCTCGCCTCTCCTTCTCTCGCCTCATCTCCTCTTGCCTCGTCATCTCTCGCCTCCTCTCGTCTCGCCTCCTCTCGCCTCGCCTCCTCTCGCCTTTCTTTCTCTCGCCTCCTCTCGCCTCTCCTTCTCTCCCCTCCTCTCGCCTCCTCTCTTTCTCTCATCTCCTCTCCTCTCGCCTCCTCTCGCCTCTCCGCCTCTCATCTCCTCTCGCCTCATCTCTCATCTCCTCTCGCCTCATCTCGCCTCATCTCCTCTCATCTCCTCTCGCCTCATCTCCTCTCATCTCCTCTCGCCTCATCTCTCATCTCCTCTCGCCTCTCCTTCTCTCGCCTCATCTCCTCTCATCTCCTCTCGCCTCATCTCCTCTCATCTCCTCTCGCCTCATCTCTCATCTCCTCTCGCCTCTCCTTCTCTCGCCTCCTCTCATCTCCTCTCGCCTCCTCTCGCCTCCTCTCCTCTCACCTCTCCTCCTCTCGCCTCATCTCATCTCCCCTCCTCTCCTCTCTCATCTCCTCTCGCCACCTCTCACCTCTCCTCCTCTCCTCTCCTCTCGCCTCATCTCTCATCTCCTCTCGCCTCCTCTCGCCTCATCTCCTCTCATCTCCTCTCGCCTCCTCTCGCCTCTCCTTCTCACGCCTCTCCTTCTCTCGCCTCCTCTCGCCTCATCTCCTCTCGCCTCTCCTTCTCTCCTCTCGCCTCCTCTCGCCTCTCCAACTCTCTCGCCTCCTCTCGCCTCTCCTTCTCTCGCCTCCTCTCACCTCCTCTCGCCTCTCCTTCTCTCGCACAGGAGAAGAAAAAAAACTTGCCCCAACATCCGGCTCCATCAGACTCCGTGTGGCATCGCGGAACGAATTTGCATATTTTGAACCATACGCTCCGCCATCTTTCTTCAGGAGGCGTTAACTCCCGCTGGGATGAGGAGGAGGGGGTGGGGTGAGGAGGAGGAGGGGTGGGTGGGGGTGAGGAGGAGGAGGGGGTGGGGGTGAGGAGGAGGAGGGGGTGGGGGGAGGAGGGGGTGGGGTGAGAGGATGAGTGAGAGGGGGGTGAGATAGATAAAGTAAGATTGAGAGGGGAGGAATCAGGTAGATGTAAAAGAGAGAGAGAGGGGGAACAGATAAAGCAAGAGAGCGAGAAAGAGAGAAAGAGAGAGAGGATAAAAAAAAAGAGAGAGAAGAGAGGAAACATATAAAGCAAAAAGAAGAGAGAAAGTGGATACAAAACACCAGAGAGGGAGAGAACCGAGACAGAGAGAAAGAGAGAGAGAACCGAGACAGAGAGAAAGAGAGAGAGAGAGAAACCGAGACAGAGAGAGAGAGAGAGAGAGAAACCAAGACAGAGAGAAAGAGAGAGAGAGAAACCAAATCAGAGAGAGAGAGAGAGAGAGAGAGAGAGAGAGAGAGAAACCGAGCCAGAAAGAGAGAGAGAGAGAGAGAAACCGAACCAGAAAAGAAAGAGAGAGAGAGAGCGAAAGACAAACCGAAACAGAGAAGAAATACAGTGAGAGAAAGAGCGAGAGAGACAGACCGAGCCACAGAGAGAGAGAGAGAGAGAGAGAGAGAGAGAGAGAGAGAGAGAGAGAGAGAGAGAGAGAGAGAGAGAGAGAGAGAGAGAGAGAGAGAGAGAGAGAGAGAGAAAGAGAGAGAGAGAGAGAGAGAGATGAGAGCGAGAGAGAGCGAGAGAGAGAGAGAGAGAGAAACCGAGCCAGAAAGAAAGAGAGAGAGAGAGAGAAACCGAGCCAGAAAGAAAGAGAGAGAGAGAGAGAAAGACAAACCGAAACAGAGAAAAACAAAGAGAGAGAGAGAGAGACAGACCGAGCCACACAGAGAGAGAGAGAGAGAGAAACCGAGACAGACCGAGCCACAGAGAGACAGAGCGAAAGAGAGAGAGAGGGAGAGACTATCAAAAAAAAAAAATCCATCTCTCTCATCTACCCATTAGATTAACCGATGACGTTGATGTTAATGGGATAAGCATAATAGCTCTCGACCACATAACGAGGGTGATTTCAACGCCACGCAGATACGTATCCCAAAGACGTTGTTTAAGAGGCTCTTTCTCTTCCTCGAAAAGTACTAGAAAGAATAGTTTTTCAAATTTCAAGAAGCCATAGAAAGAATAGTTTTTTGTATTTTGAGAAGCACTAGGAAGAATAGTTGTTTGTTTGTTTGTTTGTTTCAGGAAGTACTAGAAATATTAGTTTTTATTCCCAGAACTACTGTAAATAAAAGTTTGCACTCCACGAACTACTATAAATGAGTTTTTATTCGAATAACTACTAGAGATAAGTTTATTTTCATTATTTCAAGAAACACTGGAAAGAATAGTTTTCTTTAAATGCAAGACCTACGAGAAAAAAAAATATTCCAAAAACTACTAGAAAAAATATATTTTTTACATCAAGAAGTACTACATTTTTTTTCTTTTTCTAATTCTAAATATCCATGTAATCTTTATTTCTAATTCGATCAGACATTTGAGAATAATAAAAGACCTACAATAATAAACAAGATTTTGATACGTGGAAACCGTGTAGATATTTATACGTGAAAAAGTGTGCATTTTTATTTCTACTTTTTTCTTTTCTTTTCTTTTCGTTGTACAGAATAATGTTCAACGTCATCTTCCCTGATTAGGAAAACTGATTAGGAAAACTGACAAGCATGGAGAGATAAGATAAATATTATCATAATAGCCACGCAGCGAAAATAATATGAAGGTCAGGAAAAAAAATGGAAAAGGTATTTAGATGGAGTTTGGGCGAGCACTGAACTATAACAAAATTCGTTGTACATAATGGGCATTGGAGAGTTCGTAATAGGGTTGGAGGTAGGAAAGACATGATGGTAATTTTGGATAATTTAAATGGGATGGGTTTTCTTTTTTTCTTTTTTTCTTTTTTTCTCTCTCGTTTTTGTTCTTGTTTTTGTTATTGTTGTTGTTGTTGTTGTTATTGTTTTTGTTCTTGTTCTTGTTCTTATTGTTTTTGTTCTTATTGTTTTTGTTCTTATTGTTGTTGTTGTTGTTGTTGTTGTTGTTAGTGTTGTTGTTGTTGTTATTGTTGTTGTTGTTGTTCTTCTTCTTCTTCTTCTTCTTCGTCGTCGTCGTCTTCTTCTTCTTCTTCTTCTTCTTCTTCTTCTTCTTCTTCTTCTTCTTCTTCTTCTTCTTCTTCTTCCTCCTCCTCCTCCTCCTCTTCTTCTTCTTCCTGTTTTTTTTTTTTTTTTTTTTTTTTTTTTTTTTTTTTTTTGCTTTCCGTTGGGAGGATAAAGACAATTGAAAAGAAATCTTCACATTAAATTGAATAATATAAAAGGGATAGACATTTTGTTATCATTTTTAGAAAGACATTTGTATTAATCTATGTGTGATTTTGATGAAAACGACCAGTATTGATAAATGTAATTCTCTAACATTTCTTTCACTTTTTTCTTATTTTTTCTATCTTTCTTTGTTTCAAAATTACACTAGAATTATTTTTTTCATTAATCCGTGTGATATAGGATTAAACTTTCCTTTCAGATGAGTTAAGATTCTTCTATTTAAATCCATCACAGCTTCTTGATAGGTTGCAAATTCAACGAGTAATCCACTTACAAAATCGGCTATCTATCCACTTATAAAATCGCCTGTCCATCCACTTACAAAATCGGCTATCTATCCACTTGCAAATCTGCCCATCCACTTATAAAATCGCCTATCTATCCACTTACAAAATCGCCTGCCCATCCACTTACAAAATCGGCTATCTATCCACTTGCAAATCTGCCCATCCACTTATAAAATCGTCTATCTATCCAATTACAAAATCGCCTGTCCATCCACTTATGAAATCGCTTATCAAATCCACTTACAAAATCGGCTATCTATCCACTTTTAAATCACCCCATCAAATCCACTTACAAAACCGCCTACTTGTCCACCCGCCGCATAAACCCCACCTATCCCTCCACTTATAAAAATTCACACATTCAACCCCCCTTTGCAGAACCACCAAGCAATAATCCACAAAGTAATCCACACAGTAATCCACACAGTAATCCACATGATTCTTGCCCCTTGCAGAACCACCAAGCAATAATCCACAAAGTAATCCACAAAGTAATCCACAAAGTAATCCACACAGTAATCCACACAGTAATCCACACAGTAATCCACAAAGTAATCTACACAGTAATCCACATGATTCTTGCCCCAACAGCTGGTTTCCTGAATCGCGAATTTTTTTTTATGACGTGTCAAGTGTTAATACCCAACACAATGGTTATGTACTAAAGCTATCTCCCTCTTAGCACTTTCTTGCCCACTTTTCCCGCTCAAGGAATTGGCACATCGCGTCAAGAAGGCAACCTTACAATAGAGTCGAGATTAGCTTTATATATCTTGGGATGTGTTAGAGGTAGTATAGGATCTGATTTTTTTTTTTTTTTTTTTTTATAGAAAAGTCGCGAAAATCTCTTAAGTGGTGGTATTTTCGTTTCTTTTTCTTTCTTTCTTTCTTCTCTTTCTTTTTTTTTTTTTTTTTTTTGCTTGGAAGGATAGAGATAAAAAAGAAAGTTGTAGATCATATGATTTTTTTGCTGTTTTATTTATTTGTTTCTTTGTTTGGTTTTGATATTTATCTATTTATCTATCTATCTTTTTTATGTCTTGTACCTTAATCTATTTATTATTTATTGTGTTTTTTCTTCCTTTCTTTCTTTTTCCTTTACATATTTATTTCTAAGGTCGCGTAACTTCATTTTTATTCTGATTAATTCTACTTTCTTTTTCTGTAGTCTATCTATCTATAATTTTAGATCCATAACCATTTTTCCAATAAATAATTTTACATTTATTTATCTATGAAGGTTTAGGGTCATATAACTACATTTTTTGCATATATTTTGAATTATTTAATTCTCTATTCATTCTTCTATCTCTTCCAAATAATATTTTCTCCATCTCTTCTATATATCTTTTCTATACAATATCTAGTCCTATAACTTTTTCCATTTTTAGCTATTTCCTGTTTTCTTATTTATTATTATAATTCCTTCTACTATTTCTTTTATGTTATATTTCCTCTGTCTTTTCTAAAGAACATCTCTTCTATATGAAATCATTTCTATATGGTATTTTGAGTCATATAACCATTTTTTTCATTGTGTTTTTCTGTTGTTTTTTATTAATTTTCTTTTCTGTTTTTTTATTATTTTTTTTCTGTCCCATATAACATTTCCTCTGTCTCTCCTATATGATATTTCTTCTATAAAATATTTAGAACCATACAGCATTTTTTTTAATTTTCTTAATATTCCATCTCTTCCATATATAATATTTTAGAACCATTTTTTTTATTCGTTCCTCTTATTCCCATTCCCTGTTCCCATTCCAGGCGATCGACACACGTGACCGGGCAGTGGGCGGAGCTTAAGATCCCTCTCGACCCGGCTTTGCATAAAATATCTTTGATCAGTCATTGTACCTCTGATTACGATGACCTCTCTCGTGTTGACTCTAGAACACGTGTGCATGAGGTCAGGTCAAGGAGACGGGGATGGGGGAGGAGGGGGGGGAGGGGGAGATGTGGCGTCTGAGAAGGGGGAGGGGGGTGGGGTGGCGTCTGAGATGGGGGGATGGGGGTTGGAGAGGGAGGGGGAAGGGGGGTGGAGAGGGATAGGGAGGGGTAGTGTCTGAGAAGGGGGAGGGGGGGTGGCGTTTGAGAAGTGGGGGTGGGGTGGTGTCTGAGAAGGGGGAGGGGTGGGAGAGAGAGGGGGTGTGGTGGTGTCTGGGAAGGGGGAGGGGTGGTGTCTGAGAAGGGGAAGGGGAAAGGGTGTTGGAGAGGGAGGGGAAGAGGTGGTGTCTGAGAAGGGGGAGGGAATGGGGTGGTGTCTTAGAAGGGGGAGGGGTGGGAGAGGGAGGGGTGGCGTCTAAGAAGGAGGGAGGGGTGGGAGAGAGAGGGGGTGGCGTCTGAGAAGGGGGAAGGGTGGGAGAGAGAGGGGGTGGCGTCTGAGAAGGGGGAAGGGTGGGAGAGAGAGGGGGTGGGGTGGTGTCTGAGAAGGGGGAGGGGATGGAGTGGTGTCTTAGAAGGGGGAAGGGGTGGGAGAGGGAGATTGGCGTCTAAGAAGGAGGAAGGGGGTGGGAGAGGGAGGGGGAGAGAGGGTCTTGGCACAGAGAGCTAGGTCATCTTTTTTGTGATTTGTACTTTAAGGAGACAACGCCCTGTACTGTGTCACTAAGGGGGATTAAATCTCTTTTCCGTACGTCATATTTTATGCCTTTTTATTAATTCTTTCCTTCCTTTTATCAGTTCATTTTTTCCTTATCATTTTTTATTTTGATTATTTCAATTTGGAAATTCTGGCCTGTTTATGGTGATCTGTTTTTTTTTTTTTACATATTTTGAGAAAACGATTTTGGAAAATTGCACCGGAGAGAGAGAGAGACAGAGAGAGAGAGAGAGAGAGAGACAGAGACAGAGAGAGAGAGAGAGAGAGAGGCAGAGAGAGAGAGAGAGAGAGAGAGAGAGAAAGAGAGAGAGAGAGAGAGAGAGAGAGAGAGAGAGAGAGAGAGAGAGAGAGAGAGAGAGAGAGAGAGAGAGAGAGAGAGAGAGAGAAACAGAGAAGATCAGAAAGAGAGAGAATAAAGAAAGAAAGAGATAGAGAAGAAAATAAAGAAAGAGAAAAAAGAGCCAGACAGACAGACAGACAGAGAAAAAGGCCTCTTGGTCATTAGCCCTAATATCCCTGACCTTCCCTGCCCCTAGAAGGATGCCACCGCACTCTCCTTGGCTCTCCTACGCCCTCCTAATCTGACTTTGCACGTGTCCTTTTGTTCTGCGTTAAGTCAGGGTAGTCTCACCTCGCCTCTCGTGACCTGGTAAAGTTATTCAGGTCTGTTGAAGAAATAAAATTATCCTCATATTTTTCTTCCTCTCCTTCCTTCCTAAATGCTCTTTTAGATGTTTTTGATAATTTTAGTGAATGTGTGAATAAAAAAAATCTGATGATTTTAGTGAATTCGTGAATAAAAAAAAAGACGTAAGTAAGTACATAGCGATCTCTAAACGTCTCGAAAATGTAGGAGGAAAAAGGATGTATTTGGAACCTCCTCCTCCTCCCCCCCCCCCACTTCTCCCCCTCTCGAAGTCGCTGATGACATATCACTTGAGCAAATATTGTACCTGGGATTTTTCTTGACAGCTCGAGGTTCTTACCTGAGGACCAAACTTACAAATTCTCGCTAATTATAGAATTTTGGGCGGACCGAATATTTGATCTTGAACATCTGGTGTTTGGAGAGGACGGAGGAGAGGGAAAAATATCAAGCGCGAGAGTAAATTTGAACGAAAACTTAAGCTGGAATTTTTTGCTCGGATAAAGCTGTGCAAATCGACACAAATTGTTGCCCAGATGATGTTTATATTTTTGTGGATCTGTTTCGGCCAAAAGTAATTTCTGCATATTTGCGCTTGTTCAGTTGTTGCTCTGGTGATGTTTATATCGAGATATAAACATCATATAAATGTTTAGATAAATAAAAATATTTAAATGTTTAAATAAATAAAAGATATAAATGTTTATAGCCTATGTCTGTTTCATTAATAGCAAATTGTAACTGCTATTTATGTTGATTTATTGTGCATTATGTTGCGAGGGAAGGGGAAGGAGGAAGACAAAGAAAAAAGGTAGAGAGGGAAGAGAGAGAGAAAGACAGGCAGACAGACATGCGGATAGACAGGTCGAAAGAGAGATAGAGAGAGAGAGAGAGAGAGAGGCAGACACAGACAGTCAGACCGAAAAAAGAGAGAGAGAGAGACAGACAGACACAGACAGACAGATCGAGAGAGAGAGAGAGAGAGAGAGAGAGAGAGAGAGAGAGAGAGAGAGAGAGAGAGAGAGAGAGAGAGAGAGAGAGAGAGAGAGACAGAGACAGACAGACCGAAAGAGAGAGAGTGAGAGACAGGGACAGAGACAGAGCAAGACAGAGGCAGACAGACAGATAGATACAAACACACACAAACAAACAAACAAAACAAACACAGACACAAAAAAAACATAAAAATCCCTCGAACAAAACCACCACAAGCAAGAGACAGACAGAGCCATATCTCACATTCCCCACTAGCCCTCTCCCCCTCAGACCCGACCTCCCCTCCCCCCCCCCCCACGACCCGGCAGAGGCCCCCATCCACCCCCACCCCCCTCCCCCAGGGTCATTATGATGCTAGAAACAAGATTATCTGATTGCGTTGACGTGGGGATCCCATGGGAAAACACCTGTAAGTGTTTTTGTGTCATTATCCTCTCTCTTTTTCTCTCTTTCTCTCTCGCTTGCTCGTTCGCTCGTTCGCTCTCTCTCTCTTGCTTGTTCGCTCTCTCTTTCTCTCTCTCTGTCTCTCTCTCTCTCGCTCTCTTTCTCTCTCTCTCGCTCGCTCTCGCTCTCTTTCTCTCTCTCTCGCTCGCTCTCGCTCTCTCTCTCTCTCTCTCGCTCTCGCTCTCTTTCTCTCTCTCTCTCTCGCTCTCGCTCTCTTTCTCTCTCTCTCGCTCTCTCTCTCTCTCTCTCTCAGTAATGATAACAATAAAATTGATAGTGATGATGATAATAATGACTATAACAATAATAATGATAATGGTAATAATGATAATTATAATGATAATGATAATAATAATAATAGTAATGATAATGATAATAATAATAATAATAATAGTAATAATAATAATAATAATAATAATAATAATAATAATAATAATAATGATAATAATAATAATAATAATAATAATAATAATAATGATAATAATAATAATAATGATAATAGCAATAACAATGATAATGATAACAATAATAATGATAATAGTAATGATAATGATAATAATACGAATAACATTTATGATAATGATAACAATAATTATGATAATAATGATAATAATAATAATAAGCATAATGATAACAATAATAATAATAATAATGATAATAATAACAATAACAATACAATACTAATAACAAAAAATAATAAAAAAAATAATATCTTTTTTAACCCTTCCTTTCAATCCGAATCTCCACGCATCTTCTCGACTCCCACGAAACAGAAAAAGAAAACGGAGATTCCCACATGACCATTATGTGGCCACCTCATGCGTGCGGCGACTCAGGTCTCATGGGAACGCACCTGTGTCTTGGCGGTAATGCGGGCGCTTCCTCATGCGGGCGTGGGCGGGCGTGGGCGGGCGTGGTTGTATGAGGAGAGTGTGGGTGGTATTTGTAGATTTTATTTATTTATTTTTATTTTTTTATCTATTATTTTTTTTTGGGGGGGGGTGAAATTATGTATAGTTATGCGTTGGAGTGGATATGTATGAGAGATTGGTAGATATGGATAGATGGAGAGATAGGTTCGTAGGTAATTAGGTAATTAGGTAGGTAGGTGGGTAGGTAGGTAGGTAGATAGATAGATAGACAGATAGATAGACAGATAGATAGATAGATAGATAGATAGATAGAGAGGTAGATAGACAAAAAAGGCACAGACAGACATTATTGGTAGTAGTAGTAATATCATAATTACTATCATTATTATTATCATCATCATTATGGTTATCGTTATTATTATTTTGTTTATTATTAATATCTTTGTCTTTATCATTAGCATTATTAGTAGCAGGAGTAGCAGTATTTTTATTTTTATCATGATTATTATGATTTTTATTATTGTTATTTTTATTATTATTATTGTTATTTTTATTATTATTATTGTTATTTTTATTATTATTATTGTTATTGTTATTATTATTATTATTATTATTATTATTATTATTATTATTATTATTATTATTATTATTATTATTATTATTATTATTATTATTATTATTATTATTATCATTATTATTATTATTATTATTATCATTGTTTTTATTATTATTATTATTATTATTATTATTATTATTATTATTATTATTATTATTATTATTATTATTATTATCATTATCATCATCATTATCATTATCATTATTACGATCTTTATTATTATTATCATTATCATTGAAAAAACAATTATTGAAAAAATAACTATTGAAAAAATAACTATTGAAAAAATAACACTATTAAAAAAATAAAACTACTGAAAAATTAACTACTAAAAATACTGAAAGCGAACAATACTAAAGATTACTAAAAAAATAAACTACTAAAGATTACTGAAAAATTAACTAGTAAAAAATACTAAAAAAATAACACTACTAAAAATTACAGAAAAATTAACACTACTGAAAAAATTATATATAGAGTGAAACCTTTTACCAGAGTCCGTCACGATACAGGAAATAAGATTACCTGAAGACATGACGTGTGAGGACCCCTGGGGAGAACACCTGAGCATGACGTGTGTCGACCCCTCCCCCCCTTCCTCCACCCCCTCCTTCCTCCTCCCCCCTCCTTCCTCCTTACCCCCTCCCCCCTCCTTCCTCCTTACACCCCTCCCCCCTCCTGCTAGTCCATATCCACACACCACAGTCCACACTCCACTATCCACAATCCACAATCCACACTTCACTATCCACAATCCACTATCCACTATCCACACTCCACAATCCACTATCCACTATCCACTATCTACTATCCACACTCCACAATCCACTATCCACACTTCACTATCCACAATCCACTATCCACTATCCACACTCCACAATCCACTATCCACACTCCTTAATCCACAATCCACTATCCACAATCCACTATCCACACTCCACAATCTACTATCCACACTCCACAATCCACTATCCACACTCCACAATCCACACTCCACAATCTACTGTCCACACTCCACAATCCACTATCCACGCTCCACTATCCACAATCCACTATCCACACTCCACACTCCACTATCCACACTCCACAATCTACTATCCACACTCCTTAATCCACTATCCACTATCCACAATCCACTATCCACACTCCACAATCTACTATCCACACTCCACAATCCACTATCCACACTCCACAATCCACACTCCACAATCTACTGTCCACACTCCACAATCCACTATCCACGCTCCACTATCCACAATCCACTATCCACACTCCACACTCCACTATCCACACTCCACAATCTACTATCCACACTCCTTAATCCACTATCCACTATCCACAATCCACAATCCACTATCCACTATCCACACTCCACTATCCACTATCCACTATCCACTATCCACACTCCACTATCCACGTCTGACAGTCTATACATATGCCCCATAAGACATGCCATGCAGTTTATACCCACAATTTATGCGTCAAATACCACATTCAACATTCTATACCCCATGGCATATGCTGAATGCCCCTACATGGCTGTCTGACCTTCCCCATCCCCCTACCCCCGTTTCTGCATCTCTTGAAATGTGGGTTTATCTCTATATCAGTCTTTGATCCCTCCTTACCCCACTTCCTTATCCCTTCCTCCTCCCTCTGCCACTCCCTCCTCATCTCTTCCTTCCCGCCCCTCTCTTCCTTCCCACTCCCACCTCCTCTCTTCCTTCCTTCCCCTCCTTCCCCCTCCCACCTCATATCTTCCTCCCCTCCCCTCCTACCTCATCTCCTCCTCCCTCCCCATCCCTCCTCTTCCTTCCTCTTCCTTCCCTTCCCCTCCCATTCCCTCCCATTCCCTCCCCTCCCACCTCATCTCTTCCTCCCTCTCCCACCTCCTCTCTTCCTTCCTCCTCCTTCCTCCCTCCCTCTCCTCTCCACTCCCTACCCCTACTCCCTCCCTCCTCTCTCCCTCACCCTCCTTCCCTCTCCACTTCCTCCCCTTCCTTCCTGTTCCCTCCTCCTCCCTCCTCTCCCCACCCACCCCCTTTACCTCACCCCCCCACCTGGGAAAACACGTGCACCGGCGCCACGCACATACCCGCCGT
>NC_091572.1:3525930-3530930 GCF_042767895.1 Penaeus vannamei
TAAGGGTGATGATAAAGATATTGAAGATGAGCACAGAGCAAAATAAGATGAAAGAAGAAATGAAAACAAAGTAGAAAAGAAAAATAAAGGAGAGAAGAAAAGAAATAACAGAGATGAGAGAGAGAAAAAAACAAATATATACCTTAACAGAAGACGTAACAAAAATGGATAAATGAAAATGAGAAAGATAACTAAAATATATAAATAGAGAGAGACGTAACAAAAATCAAATGAAAACATAAAAAAGATATCAGATATAGACACGAAACAAAAAAAAAAAAAAAAAAAAAAAAAGACATAGACACACTACAAGCCCCTCCGCCCCCCCAAAAAAAAAACTATATATACGAATAAACATTGAATAACTTACCCAATAACCCAACCGGAATACCCCTCCCCACCCCCCATTAAGACACACAAGAAGGAGAACCCATCTCAGAAGACACCGGACACTTGGCACCCCCCCCCCCCCCAAAAAAAAAAAAAAAAAAAAAAAAAAAAAAAAAAAAAAGACTATATATACGAATAAGTATTAAATAACTTACCCAATAACCTCCCCCCCCCCCCCCCCGGATATCCCTACAAGAAGAACACATCTCAGAAGACACCGGACACTTGGCTCACCTCACTCCCCCGGGACCGCACCTGCACCTCTTGACCCCGAGGTGCCACTTCTCCTAAGGTCAAGAGGACGCATCGACGGAACACGTGGTAGGTCAATGAGAGGTCATGGGAGGTCAGGGAGATGCAGGTCACAGCGGGAGAGCGGTTCATTAGTATGGCGATAACAAGAGATACAAACTTGATAACGGTAGGGGGGAAGGGGTGGGGGGTGGGGTGGGGGGGGGTAAGATGAGTGATGGGTAGGGGTGGGGTGGGGGTGGGGGTAATATGAGTGATGGGTAAGGGGGGTGGGGGTGGAATCCAGGTGGATGAGGGGGGGGGGGAGGGAGGCAGGAATCCAGGTGGACTTGATTGGAGGTGATAAGGATTGGTGTCTGAGAGAGAAGAGTTAATTGAGGAGGTATGCGTGCGTGCGTGCGAGAGCGTGGGTTGTGATGTGTATGATATTGAAGGCAATGTTGATGTTAATTATAATGATAAGAATAATGATGATAATAACATTGATGATACCAATAAAGATAATGATGATGATGATGATGATATATAATAATAATGTTAATAATGATAATAATGATGATAATGCTAATGATGATGATGATATATAATAATATTGTTAATAATGATGATAATGATAACGATAATGATAATAGTAATGATAATAGTGATGATAATAATAATAATGATAATAATAATGATGATGATGATGATAATAACAATATTGATAATAACAATAATAAAGATAAAAATGATGATGATAATAATGATAATAATAATAATAATAATAATAATAATAATAATAATAATAATAATAATAATAATAATAATAATAATAATAATAATAATAATGATAATAATGATAATAATGATAAAAATAATAATAATAATAATAATAATAATAATAATAATAATAATAATAATAATAATAATATAATAATAATGATAATAATAATAATAATGATAATAATAATAATAATAATAATAATAATAATAATAATAATGATAATAATGATAATAATGATAATAATGATAATAATGATAATAATGATAATAATGATAATAACAATAACGATGATGATGATAATAATAATAATGATAATATTAATAATGATGATAATAATAATGATAATAACAATAATAAAAATAATAATGATAATGATAATAATAATAATAATAATAATAATAATAATAATAATAATAATAATAATAATAATAATAATAATAATAATAATAATAATAATGATAATGATAATAATAATAATAATAATAATAATAATAATAATAATAATAATAATAATAATAATAATAATAATAATAATAATAAAAATAACAATAGTAATAATAATAATAATGATAAAAATAATAACAATAATGATAATAATAATAATAATGATAATATTAATAGCAATAGCAACAGTAATAGTACCAGTAGTAGTAGAAAATAATAATGATGATGATAATAATAGTAATAGTAATAATAATAACAATATTAATAATAATAATAATAATAATAATAATAATAATAATAATAATAATAATAATAATGATAATGATAATATTATTAGCAATAGCAACAGTAATAGCAGCAGTAGTAGTATAATATAGTAATAATGATAATAATAATGATAATGATAATAATAAGCACTATAATAATAATGGTCATCATGATCAATATTATTAGTAGTGCTAGTAGTAATAGTACAGCAGCTGTACTTATAAAGTGAAAAACAGACAGAAACTCAAGATCTAAAATTACTTATGAAGAGGTTATATATATTTACATATCACCTACAGCTGATCTTTATATTTCTTATGAGATGTTGGTTTAAAATCTTCAAGATTCTGA
Source organism: Penaeus vannamei (assembly GCF_042767895.1). Classification (NCBI taxonomy): domain Eukaryota; kingdom Metazoa; phylum Arthropoda; class Malacostraca; order Decapoda; family Penaeidae; genus Penaeus; species Penaeus vannamei. The sequence continues at coordinate 3,528,398 of NC_091572.1, forward strand.
CTCACTCTCACAAGTCATTATCTTTTTTTTCTAAATTTTTAACCATTAAGAAAAATAGATAAAAAATAGTAAGAAATAGCAGGTGATCATAATTAATCATTTACGAGGCCACAAGATGACTCAGGTGGGTTTGATTAATTGATTAGCAGGTGTTTGATGAGCTCCCCCTACCCCCCTCTCCCCCTCTCCCCCTCTCCCCCTCTCCCTTCTCCCCCTATAGCCTATCGAGCTCTTATCCTCTAAGCTATGCCCCTTATCCCTGCACTTTTCCCCACTTTCTGCCTCATACCCTATACCAAATACACCTTCTCCATACCCCCCTTCCCTATAACCCCCTTTCACCGTACGCCCTTCCCCCATTCCCCCTACCTCCTACCCCCTTCCCCATACCTCCTTTTCCCCATATCCCCTCCTCATACCCCCTCCCCATACCCCCTCCTCATACCCCCTCCCCATACCCCCTCCTCATACGCCCCTCCACATACCCCCCTCCACATACCCCCTCCACATACCCCCCCTCCACATACCCCCCTTCCACATACCCCCCTCCACATACCCCCCTCCACATACCCCCTTCCACATACCCCCCTCCACATACCCCCCTTCCACATACCCCCCTCCACATACCCCCCTCCACATACCCCCCTCCACATACCCCCCTCCACATACCCCCCTCCACATACCCCCCTCCACATACCCCCCTCCACATACCCCCCTCCACATACCCCCTCCACATACCCCCCTCCCCGTACCCCCTCCACATACCCCCCTCCACATACCCCCCTCCTCAAACCCCCCTCCACATACCCCCCTCCACATACCCCTTTCACCCTTCCACATACCCCCTACCACATACCCCCCTCCACATACCCCCCTCCACATACCCCCTCCACATACCCCCCTATCCCCTACTCCATACCCCCCTATCCCCTACTCCATACCCTCTATCATCTACCCCCTTACCCCGCACCCCTAACCCCCTTACAACCTACCTGAGAACACCTGAAAGTCATCAGTCCAGTTCTTTAAATCTGCAAGATGCTTCTCAGTGAGATTAGACGGGGCAGCCATCTTGACGTAGGTAGATAAGGAGGTGGGTGGGTAATTAGTTATTTTATTTGTAGATATCTGTCTTTGTGTGTCTTCTCTCTCTCTCTCTCTCTCTCTCTCTCTCTCTCTCTCTCTCTCTCTCTCTCTCTCTCTCTCTCTCTCTCTCTCTCTCTCTCTCTCTCTCTCTCTCTCTCTCTCTCTCTCTCTCTCTCTCTCTCTCTCTCTCTCTCTCTCTCTCTCTCTCTCTTGATTTTTGTTTCTTTATTTTTATTAAAATTACTTCGATAATTTTGGGTACTATTTTATGTAAAATGCACAAAATGTCCCACAACACAATTTTATCTGTATTTTTCATCCACTTCATATATCCACTTTCTTCTCTTCTTTTCTACCTTCTATAGCTATCTTCCTCTTCCCTCACCCCTCCTTCTCCTCCTCACTTCCACTTTATACGTTTTTCCCTCTCTCTCCTCTTCCTCCTCTCCCCTCCTACCCGCCTCCACCTTCTTCATCTCTCTCTCTCTCTCTCTCTCTCTCTCTCTCTCTCTCTCTCTCTCTCTCTCTCTCTCTCTCTCTCTCTCTCTCTCTCTCTCTCTCTCTCTCTCTCTCTCTCTTTCTTTCTTTCTCCTATACCTTCTCATCTCTCCTTCTCTTCTCCCTTTCCAGCCTTTACTTTCTTCATTTTCCCAATTCTCCCATCTTCTCTCCTCCTCTCCCTTCCCTCCTTCTCCAGACATCAGGAGCCACACCCGGCCTCTCCTCGACCTCAAGTGTGACTATTCCATCTGGTTCTCCTTATCAACACTTGAAGATTTCGAGACAAGAGGAACAGTAGCCAGCGATGACAAGCAATGGTGATGGAAGACCAGAGGGAGGGAGGGGAAGGAAGGAGGAGGAGTGGGAATGAGGGAGGAGGGGTGGGGAGGGGAGAGAGGAGGGAGGGGAAGGAAGGAGGAAGGGGGAGAGATGAGAGGAGGAAGGGGGAGGGGGAGAGGAGGGAAGAGGGGGGGAGAGGAGGGGAAGGAAGGAGGAGAGGTGGGAGGAGAGAGGAGGGGGGTGGGGAATGGGGTGGAGGGGAGTCGCCAGCCCTGCAGCGTGCCACATGCTCTGAGAAATGGTCGTCGAGATTAAAAGCAGATATTAGTTTTTTCTTTTTGTCTTTTTTTTTCTTTTTTTTTTCTTTTTTTTAAGGGGTGGGAGGATGGGGGTTCTGGATTTTTTTCCTTTTTTGGGGTGTGGGTTGGGGGAGGGGGACTATTTTTTCTTTTCTTGGAGTGGTGGGGGTGGGCCGGTCTGAGGACTTAATATTTTTTGTTTATATATATTTTTTCTTTCTTTTCTTTTCTTTTCTTTTCTTTCTTTATTCATTTTCTTTTCTTTCTTTCTTTCTCTCTTTCTTTCTTTCTTTCTTCCTTTCTTTCTTTCTTTCTTTCTTTCTTTCTTTCTTTTTCTTTCTTTCTTCTCTTCTCTTCTCTTCTCTTCT
>NC_091572.1:3545930-3550930 GCF_042767895.1 Penaeus vannamei
TCTCTCTCTCTCTCTCTCTCTCTCTCTCTCTCTCTCTGTCTGTCTGTCTGTCTATCTATCTATCTATTTCTCTCTCCCTCTCTCTCTCTCTCTCTCTCTCTCTCTCTCTCTCTCTCTCTCTCTCTCTCTCTCTCTCTCTCTCTCTCTCTCTCTCTCTCTCTCCCCCTCCCTCTTCCCCCCCTCCCTCTTCCCCCTCCCTCTTTCCCCTCCTCTTCTCCTCTTCCCTCTCCCCCTTTCCCCTCTCCCCCTCTCCCCCTCCACTCCCTCTCTCCCTCCCTCTTCCCCCTCTCTCTCTGTCTCTCTCTCCTTCTTTATCTCTCTCTCTCTCTCTCTCTCTCTCTCTCTCTCTCTCTCTCTCTCTCTCTCTCTCTCTCTCTCTCTCTCTCCTCTCTCTCTCTCTCTCTCTCTCCCTCTCTCTCTCTCTCTCCCTCTCTCCCTCCCTCTTCCCCCTCCCTCTCCCCCTCCCTCCCTCCCTCCCTCTTCCCCCCTCTGTGTCTCTCTCCTTCTTTATCTCTCTCTCTTTCTCTCTCTCTCTCCCATGTATTTCCTGTTTGTCCACGACACACGAAAGCACGCACCGGTTCTCACACCTCAACAAAAGCACGATTTGACGTCATACCTTCACGCCGTCACGTCAGATGCATTCCGAGGTGGATTGTCGAGAAGGAGGCGAGGTTCTTAAGAAAAAGGGGGGGGGGGGAGGAAGAGAGAAAGAGAGAGAGAGGGGGGGGAGAAAAGAGTGAGATAAAGAGAGGAAGAAGAAGAAAAGGAAAAAACGTAATAAGAGATGTAATAAAAATGTGTGAGAAAAGAGTAGAGAGAGAGAAAGAGAGAGAAGAGAGAAGAGAGAAAATGAAGTGAGATAAAGGAAGGAAGAAGAAGAAAGGGGGGGGGAAAAAAATGTAAAGAGGCAACGTAATAAAGATGTAAAGAAAATGGGGGGTGAGAGAGAGAAAAGAGAGAGAGAGAGAGAGGGGAAAGAAGAAAAAGAGAATGAGATAAAGAAAAGGAGAGAAAGAAGAAGAGAGGGGAAAAGATGCAAAAGAGACGTAATGAGTAAAATGTAAAGAAAATGGGGTGAGAGAAAGAGAGAGAGAGGAAGAAAAGAGTGAGATAAAGAAAGGAAGAAGAAGAAAGAAGAGGAGAAAAACGTAATTAAAGAGATGTAAAGGAAAATGGGGGGGTGAGAGAAAGAAAGAGAGAGAGAGAGAGAGGGAGGGGGAGAAAAGAAGTGAGAGTAAGAAGGGAAAGAGAGAAAGAAGAAGAAAAAAGGGGAAAATGTAAAGAAAATGGGGGGGTGAGAAAAGGGAGAGTAAAAAAGAATGAGATAAAGAAATGAAAAAGAAGAAAAAAGGGAAAGAAAACATAATAAAGATATAAAAATTGGCGTGGAAATGATTATTAAATGAAGTACATGGGCGAGATTTTTTTTCTTTTTCAAAATCGAGAAAGAGAAAGAATGACTCCAAAGAAGAAAAAAAGAGAAGGAGAAGAAAGAAAGAAATGTGTGAAATGTGTTCGTAATGACGCCTCTTTTTTCTATCCCTTAAGAGGAAAGTAAAAATTGTAAGTGTTCGGGTTAGACCAAAAACCATAATGCGTTGAAGTCCCCGGTAAGTCCGCAGACAAAAGGGTATATAACGAGTCCATTTTCCTTCTCACATTTCTCTCTGCGTCTCTCCTATTTCTTCGTCTCTTAAAAAAAGAAGAAATCCCTTAAAAGGAAAATTCCTCGGCGAAAGAGAAAGAAAAAAAAGAGAAGAGAAAAATGGCGCTAAAAAGCCGAGATGAAAAGGTGGAGCGGGGAGTGAAAACCTGGATAATCCGGCGATAAAAAGGAAATTTTCGTTTTTTTTCTCACACGCTCGCAGACGCCTTGGCTCAGTGTGAAATTCCATTATTTCTCTCACTTATATCCTTTATTTTCTCTCCCTCCTTTCTTTCTTACAGTTTCTTCCCATCTTTCACACCTTTTTTATTTTCTATTTTTTTCAGTTCTTTCCTTTAGAGGCTCCAGCGAGGACAGAATTTTGCATCAATCTTATTTTTCTTACATTTTCTTGCAAGATGGCGCGCTTTTTGGCAGGAATTTCTTGAAGAAAAAAGAATTTATAACAATGAGTGACATTTTCAAAGTGATTAATGTGATTCACGTGGATGCGCGCACGTGACAGGCCAGAGGAGAAGGGGAAAGGAGTGTGCGTGAATGTACACATGAATGCACGTGCGTGTGTATGTGTATGTGTATGTATGTGTGTATTTGCGTGTTTGTGCGTGTGTGTGTGTGTATTTGCGTGTGTGTGTATGTATGTGTATGTGTATTTGCGTGTGTATGTGTATGTGTATGTGTATTTCCGTGTGTATGTGTATTTGCGTGTGTGTGTTTGTGTGTGTGTGTATGTATGTGTGTGTGTGTTTACGTGTGTTTGTGTGTCTGTGTGTGTGCGTGTTTGTGCCTGTTTGTGTATGTGTGTGTGTTAGTATGCGAGTGTATTTGTGCCTGTTTGTGTGCGTGTGTATTTGTGTGTGTGTGTTTGTGCATGTATGTGTGCCTCTTTGTGTATATGTGTGTGTTAGTATGCGTGCGTGTCTGTGTATGTTTGTATCTATGTGTATATCTTTATATCTGGAAAAAAATCTGTTTTGAAGAAAAATAAGAACAGTTTGAGCGAGACATAAATAAATAAACAAAAAAAAAGAAACCAAACTAATATCAAACGCATTTCTATCCAAACCTCTTTACCACCTACCCCCCCTCTCCCCCCCTCCCCCCTCCTTCCCCCCTCCTTCCCCTTCCTTCCTCCCCCTCCTTCCCCTCCTTCCTCTCCTCTCTCCTTCCCCTCCTTCCCTCACCCTCCCGCCTCTCCCCCTCCTTCCCCCCTCCCTTCCCCCCCCCCTCCCTTCCTCCCCCTCCTCCCCTCTCCTTCCTCCACCCTCCTTCCCTCCCTTCCTCCCCCTCCCTTTACCCCCCCCTCTCCCCTCTCTCCCCCACTCCCCCCTCCTTCCCCTTCCTTCCCCCTCCTTCCCCCTCTCCCCCTCCCCCTCTCCCCTTCCTCTCCCCTCTCCCCCACCTCCTCTTCCCCCAATAACAGTATACGGTCAACAGTTTCTCGTCAATTTCAAAATAATTTCTCTTTTTTTTCCAGCCCTTTGACCACAATGGACTCGCCCCCCCCTCCCTCCTTCACCTACCCCCCTCCTCCCCCCCTCACCACCACGCCACACACCCACACATACATACACTTTCAAAGACATACATGTAGAGGCGCTCTTTCGAACACATACACGCTTTTGAACTCCTACACACACACGTACACACGCATGCTTACTTTCAAATACACACGCATATACACACGCAAACATTTTAAAACACACACACACATACACACTTTCGAGCACACACACACACTTTAAAACACACACACTCTCACGCACACACACACACTTTCGAACACACACACTTTCGAAGATACACACACATACACACACTTTCAAAGGTACACACACACACACACACACTTCCGAACAAACTTTCGAACACATGCACACACATTTTCGAAGATACACACACATACACACACTTTCAAAGATACACACACACGCGCACACATACACTTTCGAACACACACACACACATTTTCGAAGATACACACACATACACACTTTCAAAGCTACACACACACACACACACTTCCGAACACATACACACACACGCACACAAAAGCGTTTCAAACATCACACACACCATCGACGTTCCAAGAGCCAAAAATAACACGACATTAGCAACAGACTGGAAAAAAGAAAGAGAAGAAAAGAAAAGAATAGAAAGAATAAGTAAGAACCGATCATTTTCTTGCCTCGCTTCCATGGAGTAAAATTCTCCCACAAAACAAGTCACGTGACGTTTAAACTGACCATTTGACCGGCTCGAAATGGTCTTTCTTCTCCTCTCGTTTGCGTTACCTGGGTTTCGAAGGAGGGAGAGGGGAGGGGGGGAAGGGGGGGTGGAGGGGGGAAGGGGGAGGCTATTCATCTTCAAATCCCCTGGCCTCCCTCCTTCTTTCCCTCCCTCACTCCTTATTTCCCTTCCTCCCTCTTTCCTTCCCTTCATCTTTCCTTCCCTCTTCTTCTCCCTCTTTCACTCCCTTCGTCTTTCCCTCCCTCCCTCTTTCCCTCTCTCCCCTCTTTCCCTCCTTCCCTCTTTCCCTCCCTTTTCTTCTCCCTCCCTCCATCCTCCCCTCCTTCCCTCCCTTCCTCTGTCCCTCCCTCTTTCCCTCCTTTCTTCCCTCCCTCCCACCTCATCTCTCCCGCCGACGCAAGACCGAAAATCCCTGACGACACAAGAAAGTGCCATTACACCCTCGCACCTATGGCCGCGAACCTTATGCATTCAACAAAGGAAAATGAACCTTATAGGGAGACAGCGACTGTCATAGGGACATAAAACCCCGAGAAGCATTGACTAACCGCCCCCTCTCCCCCATCCCCCCACCCCCCCCACCCCCCCGCCTCCCTCGCCCCGGTCATCACACAACAAACGATTTTACACGATTTTGCGTTCTCGACGAGCTGATGGAGGCCCATCAATGGCGTGTCAATAACAATGGATTTTATACGCCACACTGACTCCCAGCGCCTCACAAAGAGCAGGAGGCCTCGCTCACGGGGCCACTAAGAGCTCAAGCCACGCCACTGGGTATGCTGACTATACTTGAGGGGAGAGAACCGACTCTATATACATCCTGAGTCTAAGGCTGACCACTACTGTGCATTGTGTGGACGACGACAGATGAACAGATTCGTGGAGTAATGAAGAAGGATTTTGACGTGCGTGGAGGCGGAGGAAGGGAGGGAGAAAGGGAGAAAGGGAAGGAGGGAAAGAGAGAAGGAGAGAAGGAGAAAATCGAGAAGAAAGCGTCTAAGAGGCTGAAGTAAAAGAGAGGGAAGGAACAGGTCAAGGAGATTTTGTAGTTGTGTATTGTGTGACTTCGAAGTTTATT
>NC_091572.1:3580930-3583430 GCF_042767895.1 Penaeus vannamei
AAGTCAAAGGAGAGAGAGGCGGGGGGAGAGATGAGATAGAAAGAGAGAGAGAGAGAGCAGGGGGAGGAGGAAGAGAGAAAGAGAAGGGAAGGGGGGAGAGAGAGAGAGAGACAGACAGAGAAGGGATGGAGGGAGAGAGGGAGAGAGGGGGGTAAAGAGAAAGACAAATAGAGAGAAAGTGAAGGGAGAGAGAGAGAGAAAGGAAGAAAAAGAGAAAATAGAGCGAGAGAGACAATGAAAGAGAGAACGAGATAAACAAACAGAAAGAAAGAGAAAGAGAGAGGAACCATCAAAAGCTTTCATTTTCTTAACATCTCCTTTTCCTTCCCGTCACAGAACCGCAACTACGACCAGACGAGACTGGCCCCCCCCCCCCCCCCCCCCCCCCCAGTTCGTTGCAGCAGAGTACATCAAATTGGTAAAGACTCTTATTACCAAAGATATCCAGGGACTCCTCCTCCCCCTCTCCCTCCCCTCCTTCCCCACCAACCACCAACTAAACCTCACTCCTAAGGCTACACTCACTCCCCTCCCTCTCCCCCGGCCCCAAAACCTCCCCCTGGGCACTAACCCCCATCCCTCCCCCACAACCCCAAACCTCCCACACCAGGCACTCTACCCCCCTCCCCTCCCCACACAACCCCAAACCTCCCCTGGCACGGCACTCTCCCTCCCTCCTCCCCCAGCCCCAAGCCTCCCCCTGGGCACTACCCCTCCCCCTCTCCATCCCTCCTCCTTTCCCCGCCCCCACCTGGGTATCTCCACCCCCACCTCCCCTCCTTCTCCTGGGTCCCCTCCACACCCTCCACTCCCTCCATCCTTCCACACCCTTCACCCTCAAAAACCCCTTCACTCCCCTCAATTCCCACATTCCATTCCCACATTTCATTCCCATATTCTATTTCCACATTCCATCCCCATATTCTATTCTCACAGTCCATTCCCACATTCCATTCCCATATTCTTTTCCCACTTTCCATTCCCATATTCTATTCCCATATTCTATTCCTACACTCAATTCTCACATTCCATTCCCATATTCTATTCCCACACTCAATTACCACATTCCATTCCCACACTTAATTCCCACACTAAATTCCCAAACTCCATTCCGCATTCCGTTCCTACATTCCATTCCCACATTCCATTCCCACATTCCATCCCCAAACTCCATTCCCACACTATATTCCCACATTCCATTCCTCTTCGAGAATACATCTCCATCTCGTTTATCTTCTTCCTCTTCGTTCCTGCTATCTCCATCTTTATTCTCCCCCTTCTCCCCTCCTCGCCAAGAAGGCCATATGGTGCCTCCTTTGACCTCGGCCGCGGTGACCTCGTCTGACCTTCTACTCCGTCATGGCCCCGCCCATAGAGAGGAATGAGGGTCAAGAGAGACGTCAAGAACATCTTCCTCCCTTCAATAGGTTCAAAATGTATTATTTTTTTCGTTTTGTAAACTGAAAATGAGTAAAAATTTAACTCAAAAACGGCTTGGCAATGATAAATTTAGTTTATTTCATCACATGTGTCTAAATACCAACCGATAGATAGATAGATAGATAGAAATAGATAGAGGTGGATATATTGCTATATATATATATAGGTAGATAGAGATAGATAGAGATAGATATATAGCTATAGACATAGATAGATTGATAGATAGATAGATAGATAGATAGATAGATAGATAGATAGATAGACAGACAGACAGACAGACAGATAGATAGATAGACAGACAGATGGTATATACATACATAGATAGACAGATAGATAGAGATATAAATACAGATAGATAAAGATATAAATATAGATAAATAGATATAGACATAGATAATTACTTACGAATAAACTCACGTAGTCGCTCCAATCCACCAGTACTAATTGCACTTACTAATTACTCATACGAAATAGCCAAAAATGAGGGTAATTAATAAAAAAGCCGAAGCGAGGTGAAGTTCTTAGAGGCGCAATTAACAGCCACGGCAGTGTCAAACCCACCTTAATGAGGGTCATTAGCGTTAATTTAGATCTCGGGGGGCCGGTGACATCTGAGGGGGGTTGGTGATGGGTAAGGTTGGGGGCGTATGTCTCTTTGTGTGGGGGAGGGTAAGGAGATGGAGAAGAGATGGGAGGAAGGAGGGGAGATGGGAAAGGGTGGGAGGAGTGAGGAAATATGGTAGGGAGAAGGAGGGGAGGGGAAGGGGATGAGGGAGAAGGGAGGGGGAGGGGAAAGAAGGGAGGAGGTGAGGGAGAAGGGAGGGGGAAGAGAGAAGGAGGAGGAGAGGAGAGGGAGAAAGGGAAAGAATGTGAGGAGGGAGGAAGGGAAGGGAGGGGGTAATGGGGAGGGGGTGAGGGAGAAGGGGAGGGGGGAAAGATGGGGAGGGGGAGGGAAGGGGGGGAGGGATAGGGGAAAGAAGGGAAAGAAGGGTGGGAGAAGGGAAGAGGAAGGAGAAAGGAAGAAGGGAGGGGGTGAGGGAGAAGAGAAGGGGAAGGGGAA
>NC_091572.1:3605930-3613430 GCF_042767895.1 Penaeus vannamei
GAATGGACCTTAAACCTGGACACAATATGCCTTGTACGTGCCCACTGCTCTTTATATGCCCAGTGCCCCGTACGCTGTTCCTACGTGCCCACTGCTCCGAGAGAGAGAGAGAGAGAGGGGGGGAGAGAGAGAGAGAGGGGGGGGGAGACAATGAGAGAGAGAGAGAGAGAGGGGGGGAAGGGAGGGAAGGAGAGAGAGGAGGGAGGGAGGGAGGGGAGGAGAGAGAGAGAGAGAGAGAGAGAGAGAGAGAGAGAGAGAGAGAGAGAGAGAGAGAGAGAGAGAGAGAGAGAGAGAGAGAGAGAGAGAGAGAGAGAGAGAGAGAAAGAGAGAGAGAGACAGAGAGAGAGAGAGAGAGAGAGAGAGAGAGAGAGGGAGGGAGGGAAGGAGAAAGGAGAGAGAGAGACAAACGGACAGACAAACAGACAGAGAGACAGACAGAGACAGACAGACAGAGAGACACAGAGAGAGAGACAGAGACAGACAGAGAGAGAGAGTGGGGGCGGGGGGGCGACGTGCCCACTACCCCTCTCCCTTGGGCACGGGCGGGTGAGGCGAGCAATGCAAAAGTATATTAGTATTTTAACAATGGAACGAGAATAGAAACGAGTGACTTAGTTGAAAAAGATTTTAGAATAAAACAAAGAAATAATACAACAAAAACAAAAAAGTTTATTTGACAAGAAAAAAATATATATTATTTTTTCTTCTTAAACAAATATTTATTCAGCTTCTTTCTATTATTTTTTTCCTTCTTCTTCTTTTTAGCCACAACTATTTTTATTATCATCATTATTATTATTATTATTATTATTATTATTATTATTATTATCATTATCATTTTTTATTATTATCATTATTATTTTCTATTATTATTATTATTATCATTATTTTTTTTTCATTATCATTATCATTATTGTTATTATTATTACCATTATCATTATTATTATCATTACTATTATTATTATTACTATTATCATTATCATCCTTATATTTCACCATTCTTTTCCTTTCCTCATACACCAGCAAATCTATTTTTCTCCATCTCTCCCTCTTCACAAAAGATAACTGAAGATCAAAAAAATAAAAAATAAAATAAATAAATAAATAAATAAATCACACTAAAAAAAAATTATTCAAACAATATGCAAATGAAGACGAATCGCTAATCCCAAATCCCCAATCCCTACTAATTAATAATAAAACAAAGAAATAATACAAAAACAAAAAAAAAAGTTTATTTGACTGAAGAAGAAGAAAAAAATCTATTATTTTTTCTTCTAATTACTCATTACTAATTGATAATGATTCCGATATGCAAATGAACAGATTATTTCCTTAATAATATCATCGGCTGCGTATTAATTAAGGAGGCGACGGTCGGGCTTCAAAAATCGGTTAGAAATCCTTTAGAAATCTGTTAGAAATACTTTAGAAATCTGTTAGAAATCCTTTAGAAATCTGTTAGAAATCTGTTAGAAATCCTCTAGAAATCTGTTAGAAATCTGTTAGAAATCGGTTAGAAATCCTCTAGAAATCTGTTAGAAATCTGTTAGAAATCTGTTAGAAATCTGTTAGAAATCCTCTAGAAATCTGTTAGAAATCTGTTAGAAATCCTTTAGAAATCTGTTAGAAATCTGTTAGAAATCTGTTAGAAATCTGTTAGAAATCTGTTAGAAATCTGTTAGAAATCCTCTAGAAATCTGTTAGAAATCTGTTAGAAATCTGTTAGAAATCCTCTAGAAATCTGTTAGAAATCTGTTAGAAATCTGTTAGAAATCCTCTAGAAATCTGTTAGAAATCGGTTAGAAATCCTCTAGAAATCTGTAAGAAGTTCGTTAGAAAATTGTTAGACTTTGATGGATATTTGTTAGAAAATTGCTAGATATTTGTTGGATCTCTGCTAAGAATCTGCAAGGAATCTGCTGGAAATCTGCTAATAATCTGCTGGAACTCTGCTAAAAATCTGCAACAATTCTGTTAGGACTCTGCTGGAACTTTGATAAGAATCTGCAAGAAATCTGCTGGAACTCTGCTAAGAATCTGCAAGGAATCTGCTGGAACTCTGCTAAGAATCTGCAAGGAATCTACCAGAACTCTGCAACAAATATGTTAATTATCTGCTGGTACTCTTCTAAAAACCTGCTGGAACCCTGCTAAAAATCTGCAACAAACCTGCTAGAACTCTGCAAGAAATCTGTTAATTATTAACTGATACTCTTCTTAAAATCTGCAAGAAATCTGCTAGGAGTCTGCAAGAAATCTATTAGTTACCTGCTCGTACTCTACAAAAACTCTGCAACAAATTTGATAGTTACCTACTAGTATTCTTCTAAAAATCTACCAGAAATCTGCCTAAAAAAAAAATCCGACAAAAATCTCACTTAGACGCCTAAAAGCTGCCTCGTCCGCCCATACGTATCAAGCCCCAATTTAAACCCCAATTGGACACCATCTGTTTTAACTAATATCTTCCCATTAAATAGAAAAAAATACCCAATAGAGACCTTCAAACCCCTTGACCTGACCCCGCCCTTCCTTTCCTCACCCCCCCACCCCACCTACCCCACCCACCCCACCCACCCCACCCTACCTCCCGCCCCCATCTCCCTCCTCGCCCGTCTTCACGTGACCTAATGACCGGGGGAGGGGGGTAGGGGAGGGCGATAGAGGAGGGTGTGATATCCCCCCTCCTCCCCTACCTCTATCTCAATCAGAAGGGGGGTGATGGGGGTTCTTGTCCCTCATTACTGATTTTTTATGGGCGTTCTGGTGTAGTCCGCAGCTGTGGTGGGCGTGGGTCGGGAGAAGCGAGACGTGGGCGGGTCTGCAGAAAGTGAGGGATGGATAGAGATAGATGGATATGGGTATTTTTTCTCTCTTTCTGTCTTTCTCTGTCTCTGTCTGTCTCTCTCTTTCTGTCTTTCTCTTTCTCTGTCTGTCTCCCTCTTTCTGTCTTTCTCAGTCTCTGTCTCTCTCTCTCTCTCTCTGTTTATCTATCTATCTATCTGTCTGTCTATCTATCTATCTGTCTGTCTGTCTGTCTATCTAATCTATCTCTTTATCTCTCTCTCTCTCTCTCTCTCTCTCTCTCTCTCTCTCTCTCTCTCTCTCTCTCTCTCTCTCTCTCTCTCTCTCTCTCTCTCTCTTTCTCTCTCTCTCTGTCTCTCTCTCTCTCTCTCTCTCTCTCTCTCTCTCTCTCTCTCTCTCTCTCTCTCTCTCTGTCTCTCTCTCTCTCTCTCTCTCTCTTCTCTCTCTCTCTTCTTCTCTTCTCTCTCTCTCTCTGGAAGACATAAAGGAAGATAAAGTATAGGAAAGGAAAGAGGAAGAGAGAGAGAGAGAGAGAGAGAATCTCGAGAGAGAAAGAGAAAGAGAGAGAGAAAGAAAAAACGCTAGAGACCTCGAGAGAAAGAGAAAAAAAAATCTCGAGAAAGAGAGAGAGAGAGAAAGAAAGAGAGGCTCGACTGGGCGGCGGAAAGAGTGTGTGGGTGGGCGAGTGGGCGGCTCTAGTGGTTGGTCCTGGTGTTGATGGTGATGGCAGGGGCGGGCAAGAGCGGCAGCCGAGGTGAGGGCGTGGATAATGCGCCATTTCCGCGCTTTGGACATGCAACCGTGCTCAGGTGCAGGGTTTTATTTGGGGGGTTTAATGGAGAAGGTTTTATTTGGGGGGTTTAAACGGAGGAGGTTTGGGGGGGTTAATGGAGAAGGAGAGAAAAAAGGAGGTTTAATGGAGGTTTTATTTGGGGGTTTAATGGAGAAGGTTTTATTTGGGGGGTTTAAACGGAGGAGGTTTGGGGGGATTTAATGGAGAAGGAGAGAAAAAGGAGGTTTAATGGAGGTTTTATCTTGGGGTTTAATGGAGAAGGTTTTATTTGGGGTGTTTAAACGGGAGGAGGTTTGGGGGGATTTAATGGAGAAGGAGAGAAAAAGGAGGTTTAATGGAGGTTTTATCTTGGGGTTTAATGGAGAAGGTTTTATTTGGGGTTTAAACGGAGGAGGTTTGGGGGGATTTAATGGAGAAGGAGAGAAAAAAGGAGGTTTAATGGAGGTTTTATCTTGGGGTTTAATGGAGAAGGTTTTATTTGGGGGTTTAAACGGAGGAGGTTTTATTTGGGGGTTTAAACGGAGGAGGTTTTATTTGGGGGTTTAAACGGAGGAGGTTTTATTTGGGGTTTAAATGGAGAAGGTTTTATTTGGGGGTTTATGGAGAAGGAGGGGGTTTTATCTTGGGGTTTAATGGAGAAGGAGAGAAATGGAGGTTTTATTTGGGAGGTTTAAACGGAGGAGGTTTTATTTGGGGGTTTAAATGGAGAAGGAGATATAAAAGGAGGGGTTTTATCTTGGGGTTTAATGGAGAAGGAGAGAAATGGAGGTTTTATTTGGGGGGTTTAAACGGAGAAGGTTTTATGTGGGGGTTTAAGCGGAGAAGGTTTAATGAGGGTTTATTGGAGAAGGAGAGAAGGAGGGGGTTTATTTGGGGGGTCTAAGAGGAGAAGGAGAAAAAAAAGGAGGTTTTATTTGGGGGGATTAAAAGGAGAAGGAGATAAAAAAGGAGGTTTTATTTGGGGGGTTTAAACGGAGAAGGAGAGGAGGAGGAGGTTTTATCTTGGGGGGGTTTAATGGAGAAGGAGGATGAGGTTTTATTTGTGTGGGGGTTTAATGGAGAAGGAGAGAAAAAATGAGGTTTAATGGAGGTTTTATTTTGGGGTTTAATGGAGGTTTTATTTTTTGGGTTTAAATGGAGGTTTTATTTTTGAGGTTTAAACGGAGAAGGAGGTTTTATTTGGGGTGTTTAAACGTAGAAGGAGAGGAGGAGGTTTTATCTTGGGGGTTTAATGGAGAAGGAGGTTTTATTTGGGGGGTTTAAATGGAGAAGGAGAGGAGGAGGAGGTTTTATAATGGGGGTTTAAACGGAGAAGGAGAGAAAGGGAGGTTTTATTTTGGGGGTTTAATGGAGAAGGTTTTATTTTTGAGGTTTAAACGGACAAGGTTTTATTTTTGATGTTTAAACGGGGAAGGAGGTTTTATTTTCGGGGTTTAAACGAAGAAGGTTTAATTTGGGGGGTTTAAACGAAAAAGGTTTTATTATTGGGGGTTTAAACGAAGAAGGAGAGAAAAGGGAGGTTTTATTCGGGGGTTTAAACGCAGAAAGAGGTCTTATCTTCTGGGGTTTAATGGAGGAGGAGGTTTTATCTTTTTTGGGGGGAAGGGGGAGGGGTTGAGGGGGATGCTGAGGGGGGGGGGTTATTTGGGGATTTCATTTTTTTTTTTGGGGGGGGGGGAAGAGTTGATGGAAAAGGGGAGGAGAAAAGAGTTTTATTTTTGGGTTTTTTTAAACATGCACACAAAGCACCTACAACGAAAAGAAAAATAAGAAGGAGGAATGAGAAATTTGAACAAACAAACAAACAAAAAAAGAATCAACCGAAACAAAACAAATTAAAAAGAAGACAATAAAAGCAAAATAACAACAAAAATGTAAGATGATAAGAAATATGAACAAAAAGAAAAAAAATCAAGAGACAAAACAAAAACAAATTAAAAACAAGAAAAGACATAAAATAGAACAAAGAAACAAAAATAACAGAAACCAAAATCAAAAACAAATAAAAATCAAAACAAGAAAAGACAGAAATTTGAACAAACAAACAAAAATAACAGACAGAAACAAAACAAAACAAAAACAAACCAAAAAGACAAAAAACTAATAGAAAACACAAAAAAGACAGAAACAAAACAAAAACAAACAAAAAAGGCCCCCCAAAAATAACCAAAACAAAAAAAAACAAAAATAACCAAAACAAAAAAACACAAAAAAAAACAAAAAAAAAATAATAATTAAAACAAAAAAATTTAAACAGCTTCCCTCTCCCGGCTCCTCTTCAGACCTCCCACAGGAGCATCATTTATCAAACGCGATATCAAGGAATTACTGACCATGACTTGCAATTATCTTAATGTGCGTTGCTACAGATTTTACATGGAAATACAGAGTTAAAAGGGAGGTTTGGGTGGCTGCTTCTTGCTGCCTCGGGTGCTGGTGTGTGTGTGTGTGTGTTTGTTTGTGGTTGAGGGTGTGTTTATATGTGTGTTTGTTTGTTTGTGGTTGAGGGTGTGTTTGTGTTTGTTTGTGTGTGCGTTTTGTTTGTGGTTGAGGGTGTGTGTGTGTGTGTGGATGAGGGTGTGTTTGTTTGTGTGGTTGAGGGTGTGTTTTTGTTTGTGTGTTTGTTTGTGTGTGTGTGTGTGGTTGAGGGTATGTTTGTTTGTGTGGGTGTGGTTGAGTGTGATGGTTGAGGGTGTGTTTGTGTGTGTGTGGTTGAGGATGTGTGTGGTTGAGGGTGTTTGTGTGTGTGTTTGTTTGTGGGGATGTGTGTGTAGTTGAGGGTGTGTGTGTGTGTGTGTGGGTGTATTTGTTTGTTTGTGTGGATGTGTGTGTGGTTGAGGATGTGTTTGTTTGTGTGTGTGTTTGTGTGGATGTGTGTGTGGTTGATGGTGTGTCTGTGTGTGTGTGGAGGATGTGTTTGTTTGTCTGTGTGTGTGTGGTTGAGAGTGGGTGGCTGGAAGCGTTTCTCTGTGTTTGTTTATTTGTGTGGGTGGATAAGTGAGTGAGTGTTTGTTTGTTTGTTTGTGAGTGCGTGTGTGTGTGTGTGTGATGAGAGGGTGTGTGGTTGGGTGGCTACAAAGTGTGTGTATGTGTGTGTGTAAAAGAGAGAGAAAGAGAGCGAGAGAGAGAGAGACAGACAGAGGGAGAGAGAGAGAGAGAGAGAGAGAGAGAGAGAGAGAGAGAGAGAGAGACAGACCGACAGGGAGAGAGAGAGAGAGAGAGAGAGAGAGAGAGAGAGAGAGACAGACAGACAGAGAGAGAGAGAGATGAGAGTTTGCATATATGTATGCATGTGTGTGTGCGTGTGTGCGTATTTGATTCAACCAACCATTGAAATATTAATTGCCTTCTCAGTTAATTGAAAAAGACTTTATGATTTCCTCGTTAATTAACAATGATCGCTAGTGTATTATATCAGCAGTCAAGGCAATATTCACTCCGGATATATATTTCACATAATACGAAACTTAATTTTTTCAGATTTTTTTTTTTTCTTTCTTTTTTGCATAGACTAATTAATCAAATGTTTGCCACCGCGAGAGAAGTTACTTTACCCTATGAATATATTACTCATTTATATATATAAAAAAGTGGAATAACAATTAACTAGTAAATTAGAATACTTAGGAAATAAATGTAATTAGTTGCAAACGATATTAGAAAGTTGGTAAATAGTAACCTATATGCTATATAGATATACTTATATGGCATGTATATATGTATAAATATATTACTTAAGTGATGTAGGTGTATAATACACATTACATTTAGATTACATGTACTAGAGGTAATTACAAATTGAAAATAGAATCACACAAAAATGTTGAACTACACAAAAGAAGAGAGGGAGAGAGAGAGAGAGAGAATGAGAATGAGCGAGGGAAAGAGAAAGAGAGAGA
>NC_091572.1:3615930-3620930 GCF_042767895.1 Penaeus vannamei
ACTCATTTTATAAAGTTATTTTCTATCTATTTATCTATCTATTCACTCATTTTATAAAGTTATTTTCTATCTATTTATCTATCTATTCACTCATTTTTACAAAGTTATTTTCCTAAGTAAATCCTTTGTTTGTTTTGATTGCTTATCGTCTATTTCATTTTTTAAAACCAATCGATTAGCAAAAACAATATGAAGCAAATTTGATCTTATAATAAAAAAAACTGATATATTTGAAATACGTAAATTTGTCGAGTTTAGATAAAATATTCATATAATTCACTAAATCAAAGGAATTTTTTTATGATAATGGGGGTAAGCCTCTCCCATTACCCCCCTTCACCCATTCACCCCCATTCATGTTCCCCCATTAATTCAATTCCATGCACATATCACCTCTTATTTTTAAGGTTCCCCCATTAACCTAATCCCATGCACATATTACCCCTTATTCTTTTTTAAGGTTCTCCCATTAATTCAATCCCATGCACATATCACCCCTTATTTTTTAAAGGTTCCCCATTTACCTAACCCCATGCGCATATTACCCCTTTTTTTTAAGGTTCCCCCATTAATTCAATCCCATACACATATCACCCCTTATTTTTTTAAGGTTCCCCCATTAACCCAATCCCATGCACATATCACCCCTTATTTTTAAGGTTCCCCCATTAATTCAATTCCATACACAAATTACCCCTTAATTTTGCTCTTTACTTGCACCCTGAACTGAATTAAGAGTGAGAAACCGACGCGGTTAAGGTGAGGGAAGAGAGGGAGGGGGAAGGGAGAGGAGGGGGATAGAGGGAGAGGAGGGGGGGAGGGAGGGGAGGGGAGAAGGGAGGGGGAGGGGTTGGGAAGGGAGAGGGAGGGGAGGGGAAAGGGGGGGAGAGGGGAACGGGAGGGGAAAGGGAGAGGAGGGGGGGGGAGGGAGAGGAGGGGAATGCTGCTGCCCATTATTCAAATCATTCACACGTTATTACCCTCCCTCTCTCCCTTCCTTTACCTTCCCCATCTCCTCCTCCTCCTTCTTCTTCATCACCTCCTCCTCCTCCCCCTTCAATTTCTTTCTCCTCCTCCTCTTCTACTTCTTCTTTCTCCATCTCCTCCTTCACCTCCTCTTTCTCCTTCCTCTCTTACCCTCCTCCTCCTCCTCTTTATCCGTCCTCCTTCCTCCTTCCTCTTTCCTCCTCCTCCTCATCTTTCTCCTCCTCCCCCTCTTCCACATCTTCCTCCTCCTCCCTCCTCCTCCTACACCACCACCACCACCTCCTCTGTCCTCCTTTCTCCCCTCCCCTCTCCCTTTCATTCTTCCCCCTTCCTCCACCTCTTCCTCTTTCCTCCGTTCCTTCTTACCCTCCTCCTCCTCCTATTCCTGTTCCTCCCTACCGCATCCAATCTATCCCAAGCCCTTCCATCATCCCCTACCCATCACCCCCTACCCCAACCCACACGCCCACCACCCCTCCCCCACCCCCTCCCCACGCCCCAACCCCACACCCCAACCCCACACCCCAACCCACACGCCCCACCCCACCCCCACCCCCTATCCTCCCCCCCAACCCCCCTCCCCCCTCCCCAACCCCCTACCCCAACCCCCTACACACCCACACGCCCACAACCCCCCACCCCCCTCATTTTCTCCCCAGCCCGCCCAGGATGATAAGGAGACGGTAGTTGGGTGGTCGACCTCGTAGACAATGCTGGGTAACTGATATAGCTGCTGGTGCAAGTGGATGCTACTTAATTACTTCTGTTATTTATGGCTACTTCTGGTATTATTTATCTGTTCTCCCTCTCTCTTTCTTTGTGTCTCTCTCTCTATCTCTGTCTGTCTCTCTGTCTTTCTGCTTCTTCTTCTCTCTCTCTCTCTCTTTCTCTCTTTGTCTGTCTGTCTTTCTCTCTCTGTCTGTCTTTCTCTCTCTCTCTTTCTCTCTCTCTCTCTCGTTCCCCTCTCTCTCTCTCTCTCTCTTTCTCTCTCTCTCTTTCTCTCTGTCTTTCTCTCTCTCTCTCTCTCATTCTTCTTCCCTCCACTCACTCTCTTCATTTTCTCTCTACTCTTTATTTGCCCTCCAACGGATAAAGAAGGGGAGGAAAGGGGGAGAGAAGAGAGGAGAGGAGAGTGGAAGAGAGGGGAGGAAAAAGAAGTAGAGGAAAGGGGAAGAGAGGGGAGGAGAGGGAAGGAGAGCGGAAGAGGGGAGTAAAGGGTGGAGATTAGAGGAGAGAGGAAGAGAGGGGAGAAGAAGGAATAAAAGGGGAATAGAGTAGAGGAGAGAAGAGAAGGAAGGAGAGAGGAAGAGAAAGGCAGAGAGGAGAGAAGATGAGCTGAGAAATGTGAAGAGGAAAGTAGAATGGAGGTGAAAGAAGTAGGAAGGAGAGGAGAGAAGAGTGATCGGAAAGAGAGGAGAAAGAAAGAGAAGAGAGGAGAGGAGAGTAGACGAGAAGAGAAGAGAAAGAAAGAGAAGAGAGGAGAGGAGAGTGGACGAGAAGAGAAGAGAAAGAAAGAGAAGAGAGGAGAAGTCGTGCAATAAATAATCCTAGTTCTTAAAATTATAATTGCTATCGACCCCCCCCCCCCAGCCAATGGGTATCAGAGAGAGAATTGCAACACTCATTATACTATCATTAATTTCAAATCGAATTCCACGCTAATTGAATCCGATGGTAATTAATTGTTAAGAATGAGATAATGAGCATGAGATAGGGGCGGATTTAAATACTTTTATCGATATTCAATTTAGAGATAATCTTTATTGATGATACGGAAATACGATCATATAAAAAAAAACGGGTTTGGAGATTCTAATATATCAAATTTATTATTAGATGGGGGAAAAAAAATTATATACATATACAAGCTCTTAGAGAAGGAAAAAATATACATCGGAAATCATTTAGGCTTATCTTTGGGTCGCTCCTTATCGCAGAATTTATAGGCCTGTTGGACTAATATCGGCTTTCGTAATTTGCATACAACCTCTCTATAGTCTTAGCCTTAAGAGAATCTTCTTAGTGAAATCTAAGACGGTGCTTCTCGGCGGCCATTTTCAGTTTATAATTATGCGAAAAGGGTTATTTTCAGTTTATAATTATACGTAAAGGGTTATTTTACGTATGGCTGTATTCTTATATAATGTTATTTTGCGTAAATATATGTTTTTTTTATGTAATGTTATTCTGTATGTGGTTATGTTTTATATAATGTTATTTTGCGTATGGCTGTATTCCTATATGATGTTATTTTGCGTAAATTTATGTGTTTTTTATGTAATGTTATTCTGTATGTGGTTATGTTTTATATAATGTTATTTTGCGTATGGCTATATTCTTATATAATGTTATTTTGCGTAAATTTATGGGTTTTTTTATGTAATGTTATTCTGTATATGGTTATGTTTTATGTTATTTTGCGTATGGCTGTATTCTTATATAATGTTATTTTGCGTAAATTTATGTGTTTTTTATGTAATGTTATTATGTATATGGTTATGCTTTATATAATGTTATTTTGCGTATGAATTTATTCTTATATAATGTTATTTTGCGTAAATTTATGTGTTTTTTTATGTAATGTTATTCTGTATGTGGTTATGCTTTATATAATGTTATTTTACGTATGGCTTTATTCTTACATAATGTTATTTTGCGTAAATTTATGTGTTTTTTTATGTAATGTTATTCTGTATATGGTTATGTTTTTTATAATGTTATTTTGCGTATGAATGTATTCTATTATAATGTTATTTTGTTTATGGTTATGTTTTATTTAATGTTATTCTGTATATGGTTATGCTTTTATATAATGTTATTTTGCGTATGGCTTTATTCTTATATAATGTTATTTTGCGTAAATGTATGTTTTTTTATGTAATGTTATTCTGTATGTGGTTATGTTTTATATAATGTTATTTTACGTATGGCTGTATTCTTATAGAATGTTATTTTGCGTAAATTTATGTATTTTTTTATGTAATGTTATTCTGTATATGGTTATGCTTTATATAATGTTATTTTGCGTATGGCTGTATTCTTATATAATGTTATTTTGTTTATGGTTATGTTTTATTTAATGTTATTATGCGTATGGTAATGTTTTATATAATGTTATTTTGATTATGATTAGGTTTTTATTTAATGTTATTATGCGTATGGTAGTGTTTTATATAATATTATTTTGTTTATGATTATGTTTTATATAATGGAATATGGAGTATGATCATATTCTTATATAATGTTATTTTAGGCATGATCATATTTTTATATAATGTTATTTTGCGTTTGATTATGTTTTATATAATGTTATTTTGCCTATGATTATGTTCTATATGATGTTATTTTGGGTATGATTGTCTTATCATATAATTGATATTTGGCGTATAACTGTTTTTTTGGTATAAATATTTTGCTCATAATTGTATTTGTTAATATCAATGTTATTTTGCATATAACTGTATCTTTTTATGTAAATATTGTTTTGCTTATAATTGTCTTTTTTGTATATAAATGTTATTTTGCGTATATATACGTATTTCTTATATAAATGCGATTTTATGTATAAATGTTTATATATATGCGATTTTATGCACAAGTGTTAATTCATTTATAAGTGCTATTTTATGTATAAATGTAAACGTTTAACAAACGTGGTTTTATTCATTTGTATATTTTTTTTATAAATGCGATATTGTGTGTAGATGTAAATGTAATATATAATAAATGTAAACAAAGGAGAATTTCTGCACAAATTTATTTCTACACATAAAAGCGAAATCATATATCAATACAAAATGATACATATATGCGATTTTATGCATCAATAAAATTCTGATAGAAAATACGATTTTGATAATTTAGATAACAGCCTTAAGTAGAATAATGACTATACTCTTGATGGCAATTAAGGTCGCAAGTAATGATGTCAAGAGCAACCATAAAATTGCAAATGCAGTGAGGAGACTGCAATGCAATAACAGTAATGAGCCTTTTCGGATATAGTTATAGTC
>NC_091572.1:3633430-3645930 GCF_042767895.1 Penaeus vannamei
GGAAGGGAGAGAGGGGGGGAGGGGAGGCAGCTAATCATACTGACAGAGAATTTTTCTTTTTTCTTTTTTTTTATCCTTGTGTTCGTGTCTTTACGTGTCTATCTCTTTATTAACTTTCTCACTCTTTCGTTCTCTCTAACTATCTACTTATCATCAATTTCTGTGTGTCTCTCTCTCTTTATCTCTATCTCTATATATTTATCTTTCTATCTATCTGTCTGTCTGTCTATATATCTATCCATCTAGTTATCTATCTATCTGTCTGCCTCTTAATATCATATCAGAAAATAAAATCATAAGCAGATGTCTTATAAATGAAAAGAAAATAAATAAATGCAGAGAAAGGACAATAACAACACACATAAACAAAGGTATAGCAATAAAGAAAGAAATAAAGAATGACAAATAAATAAATATGTAAATAAATGTAAAAAGTAAATCAGTAGATAAGTAAACAAATGAATAGATAAAACATGAATAAAGAAATAAATGAAGAAATTAATGGATAAGTAAGCAAATAAATGCATAAATAGATTAGTAAAGTAAATGAGAAAGTCAAAAAGGGAATAAGTAAAAAGGAGGAATAGATGAATACACAAGTGAAATGATAAATAAATGAGTGACTTACATAACGAAAGAAAGAAAGAGTTAATTAGATATTTTTCTTTAACAATCAGACTGGGGTGGGGTGGGGTGGGGGTGGGGTGGGGGTGGTGGTGGGGGAGGGGGAGCCATCTGGCATAAGGTGAGATCGTCTCAATTGACGCAAAATTACCGCCTCTAACTAGCCCCCCTCCCTCTCTGTGCCCCTGTTCCCCCACCCCTTCCCCTCACCCCTTCTCTATACCTTCTATTAACCCCTCCCTTCTCACTCCCCCTCCTCCCTTCCCTACCTTCGTTTAACCCCTCTCCCTCCTCCCTCACTTACCTCTGTTTAACCCCCCTCCCCCTCCCCCTCTCCCTTACTCTCTGTTTTAACCCCCCCCTTCCCCTCCCCTCTACCCTATCTCGGTCTAACCCCCCACCCCCTCCCCTCTCCCCTACCCTGTCTAACCCCCCATCCCCCTCCACCCTACCTCTGTTTGACCCCTCCCCCTCCTTCTGTCCTGCCACCCCTCTCCCCTTCCCTCCCCTCCCCCACCTCCCCTACCGCCATCTCTGTCCTTACACTCACTTCAGTTCATCTAATGTCTTGTCCTCTCTATCTATCTATCTATCTATCTGTTTGTCTATATGTCTATCTCTTTATGTATATCTATCTATATCTACGTGTCTATCTATGTGACTGTGTGTGTGTGTTTGTGATTCTCTCTTTTTCTCTCTCTCTCTCTAATTCTTTTTCTCTCTCAGTTGATCTCTCTATGTATCTATCGGTTTATCAATATATCTATCTACATAGTATTTAACTATCTATATATCTATATTTGAGTAGATGAATAAAGAAACAAATAAATAGATAATTATATATATATACATATGTATATATTTGTGTGTGTGTCTATGTGTACGTGTGTGTGTGCGTGAGTGTACATACATGCATACATGAATATATATATATATATATATATATATATATATATATATATATATATATATATATATATATATATGTGTGTGTGTGTGTGTGTGTGTGTGTGTGTGTGTGTGTGTGTGTGTGTGTGTGTGTGTGTGTGTGTGTGTGTGTGTGTGTGTGTGTGTGTGTGTGTGTATGTATGTACATATGTAAGAATACAGATCTTTCTCTCTCTGAATGTATCACTCTTTTTACTCATTTTTGTATCTGCGTATATATATTCCTCCTCCTCCTCCTCCTTATACCCTCCCTCCCACCGTCCCTCCCTCTCTCTCTCTCACCTTCCCTCCCTCCCTCTCTCCCACCTTTCTTGCGCATCCTCCGTATCCTCCCTCCCTCCCTACCTCCCTCTCTCTCCTCCCCCTCCCTTCCACCCTCCATCCCTCTCTCCCTCCCTCCCACCCACCCTCCCTCCCCCTCCCTCCCACCCTCTTGCGCATCCTCCGTATCCTCCCTCCCACCCTCCACTCCCTCCCCTTCCACCCCCCCTCCCTTACCTCCCCTCCCTCCCTCCCTCACCTCCTTCTCTACACGTGGGAAAATCAGACAGGTGGCCAGTGTAAGGCGCTGAATGGGACCTGATGCCCGGCAGAACTTCCTCTTTGCTTTTTTTTGTTGTTTTTTTTGTCTTTTTTGGGATGCGGAGGAGGAGGGGAGAGGGTGGTGGGGGGAGGGGGTAGGGGGCTGGGGGGGTAGTGGGGGATGGGGAGCGGGGAGGGGATGGGGTGATGTGAGAATTCGTTCTTTTTGTTTGTTGTTTTTTTTTGTTTGTTGGTGTTTAAGGTCGTGTTTGTTTGTGTGTTTGTTTGTGATTCTTTTTTTTCTTTTCTTTTTTTCTTTATTTCAATTATTTGTGGATTTCATTCGTGGCTTTGAGAAGAATTTCGAAAAAAAAACTTTGACATCTTTAAATTCTTGTTTCTTTTTACTGTTGTTGTTGCTTTTGTTGTTGCTTTTTCTTTTTTGTTTTTGTTTCTCTTGGTTTTCTTTTACTTTGGAATACACAGTTCTTCTAAAATCTATATATAGTGCATTTTTCACAAATAATCATTAACAGGTTATTAGCAATACTACTTTTTTCCAAATACATCCAATCTCATATCAAAACAAGCCAATTTTTCTAACAATAAAAAAAAATAAAAATAACAATCAACATGATACAATAAACATAACATAACAAACTCATATCAAAACAAACCAATTTTTCTAGAAATAAAAAAACAAAATAGCAATCAACATGATACAATAAACACACCATAACAGATCAATTCCTTAATATTTCCCTAAAACAAACCAATTTTTCTAGCAATAAAAAAACAAAATAGCAATCAACATGATACAATAAACACACCATAACAGATAATATTCCTTAATATTTCACTAAAGCAAAATCCCAGATGTCGAAAGCTAGAGTTGACATTCAAGCGCGTGTGTGACCTATGACACCGAGGCGATAAGAGCGAATCACGGTTCATTTAGCTAACAATTTCGACCAATTTATCACGGCGACCGGAACGTCTCGATCAACCCCCCCCTACCCCCTACCCCCCCCTCCCACCCACGCTCGCTTCGTCAGCACCACAAACATCCCCTTTCCTACTTTCTCCTCTCTTTATTCCTCTTTCTCCTTCTCTTCTTCCTCTTTCTCCTTCTCTTCCTCTTTTTGTTGTTCTTATTGTTATTCGTTTGTTCTTTTTCTTATTCTTATTCTCCTCCTTCTTCTTCTTCATCTCCTTCTTCTTCGTCTTCTTCTTCTTCTTCTTCTTCATCTCCTTCTCTTCGTCTTCTTCTTCCTTTTCTTCTTCTTCTTCTTCTTCTTCTTCTTCCTTTTCCTCTTCATTCTCCTCCTCTTCCTCCTTCTTCTCCTCTTCTTTTCCTCCTTTCCTCCATCTCTTCCTCTCCTCCTCCTCCTCTTTTCCTCCTCCTCCATCACCTCCTCTTCCTCCTCTTCCTTCTCCTTCTCCTCCTCTTCCACCACCTCCTCTTCCTCCTCTACCTCCTCCTCCACCTTCGCTTCCACCTCCTCCTCTTCCTCCTCCTCCTCCTCCTCTCCCTCCTCTCTTCCCTCTTCATTCTCCTCCTCTTCCCTCTCCTCCTCCTCCATTCCGTATACTATGACCCTTACCCCTTGACCTTCGCCCATAATTGAAGAATAAATTGCATTTTTTTTTTTTTTTTTCGTGTGCAAGGAGAAGCGATAAGCCATATGTGGTTTTAAGACAATTTTTTTTTTACTATTCTTGGGAGAGGAAAATAGGGACGGGGGTGGGGGGATGGGGGGGTGGGGGGGGGAGGGGAGAGGATGTGTAATATCATCCCCTCGATCGACGAGCTAATTTCGCCCTTGTGGTATGAGGTCGGAAGGGCTGTTATCGCATGTCCTGATGCTCTACAACGACCTTGGGGTAACGGAAGCATAGGTAACCTGACGACAGTATGTAGGTATCAATAAATGTATGTGTACATGTGTGCGTTTCTGTACATGTGTGCGTTTCTATATGTGTGCGTTTCTGTATGTGTGCGTTTCTGTACATGTGTGCGTTTCTGTACATGTGTGCGTTTCTGTACCTGTGTGCGTTTCTGTGCACCTCAACACATACGCTTTTCCCAACCCCACTCCATCCCCACCCTCACCCTCATCTCCCTCACTCACACATGCCTCAACACATACGCATTCCACCCTCCCACCCTCACCCTCATCTCCCTCCCCCCCTCACCCTCATCTCCCTCACAAACACACACTCACTCACAAACACACGTTCACTCACATACAAACACACACTCACTCACAAACATACACACCCTCACTCCACACATACAAACACACACACCTCAACACATACTCATTTCCTCCTCTCCCACATACGCATTCCACCCTCCCCCCTCACCCTCATTTCCCTCCCCCTCACCCTCATCTCCCTCACACCCTCACCCTCATCTCCCTTACACACACACACACACTCACTCACAAACACACACACCCTCACCCTCATCTCCCTCACACACACATGCCTCAACACATACGCATTTCACCCTGTACCACATACGCATTCCACCCTCCCCCCCCTCACCCTCATCTCCCTCACACACACACTCACTCACTCCACACATACGCTCACTCACACTCAACACATACGCATTCCACCCTCCCACCCTCACCCTCATCTCCCTCACACCTCCCTCATCTCCCTCACACCTCCCTCATCTCCCTCACACCTCCCTCACTCCCAAACACACACACCTCAACACATACGCATTCCACCCTCAACCCATCTCCCTTCCCCCTCACCCTCATCTCCTCCCCCACCCTCACCCACATTTCCCTCACACCCTCACCCTCATCTCCCTCCCACCCTAATCTCCCTCATCTCCCTATCACCCTCCCCCCTCACCCTCACACCCTCCCCCTCATCTCCCTCACACCCTCCCCCTCATTTCCCTCCCCCCTCACCCTCATCTCCCTCCCACCCTCACCCTCATCTCCCTCACACCCACCCTCACTCACAAGGTGTCGTACGGGTCCCTTCCTTACGCCCGACAGGTGGCAGGTCTGGTCGGCGACGAAGTAATGGTGGTTAAAGTTAAAAATGCGTAGGAATTTCGTAATGATAATCGCCCACCTTCCGGTACAGGGCGTAGAGACGGAGAATGAGGGCGTGGGCGTCAGCGTGCGGGCGTGGGGGATGCTGTAAGAGGTCGTGGGCGGGAAGGAGTTAAGGTGGGTGTCTTGGGTGAGCTAAGGTGGGCGTCCTGGGTGAGTTAGAGTCCTTGTAATTGTCTGACTGCTTGTTTGGTTGTTTGGCTAAGTGGGTGGTTGCTTTTAGTTTTAATTTCGCTTTCTCTCTCTTTTCAATAGTTCTTAGTTTGTTTGTTTGTTTGTTTCCCTGATTGTGGTGTTTTGATGTTTCTTTCTTTGCTAAAAGAAAAAAATCATTCTCTTTACTTTTTAATGCTTGTTTTTTTTTACCTTATTGCCTTCTTTCATTTTCATTTCTTTTTTTTTTTTTTTTGTTTGTTTCCTCCGAATTGCTATATTTTCTTCTTATCTTTGTTTCCTTCCATTTCCACCTGATTCCCCTTTTTTATCATTTCTTTCTTTCTTTCTCCGCTATCTTACATTTTCTACCCTTCATTTTGTCCATCTATCATCATTTCTCATTGATTTACTTTTTTATCTGTTTTCTTCTCCTTATCTACCAACCTGCTTAAGCTCCTTCTTTATCAGTCTCTCTCCTCTTCACTCTTTGTTTCAGTCCTTATCTCAAGGCTTATTTATTTTCCTTATCTATTCATGTTCATCTTTTTTACTTATATGTTTTTTTCTTTTCTTCTCTTTATTTTTTATTTTCTATTTGTTTTCTCTTTTTCTATTTTTATTATTCAATCTCTTCATCTTCATATTTATTGTTCTATGGGAGAGAGAGAGAGAGAGAGAAAGAGAGAGAGAGAGAGAGAGAGAGAGAGAGAGAGAGAGAGAGAGAGAGAGAGAGAGAGAGAGAGAGAGAGAGGGAGAGAGAAAGAGAGAGAGCGAGAGAGAGAGAGAAAGAGAATGATAGAGAGAGAGAGAGAGAGAGAGAGAATCATAGAGAGATAGAGAGAGAAAGAGAGAGAGAGAGTAAGAGAGAGAAAGAGAGAGAGAGAGAGAGAGAGAGAGAGAGAAAGAGAGAGAGAAAGAGAATGATAGAGAGAGAGAGAGAGAGAAAGAGAGAGAGAGAGAGAAAGGAAGAGAAAGAGAGAGAGCGAGAAAGAGAAAGAGAGAGACAAAGAGAAAAAAAGAGAAAGAGAGAGAGCGAGCGCGCGCGCGAGAGAGAGAGAGAGGGAGCAAAAGGGTAGGATTTATTTTTCGACGCAAATTATCCGAATTTTATCCACGATTATCCATCCTATTGAGAGGATAATCACACTCACTCGCAAAAGACGAAGCGGGGAGGAGGGGAGGGAGGGAGGAGAGAGGGGAGAGAAAGAGAGGGGTGGAGAGGGAGGAAGGGAGGGAGGGAAGAGGGAGGAAGAAAGGGGTGGAGGGAGGGAGGAGGGGAGAGAAGAAGGGAGATGAGGAAAGGAGTAAGGAGGGAGTGAAGGGGAAGGGAAAAGGGAGAGGAGAGGGAGATGAGGCGAGAGAGGAAGGGAGAGAAGAGGGAGATGAGGAGAGAGAAGAAGGGAGCGGAGAGAGGGGGAAGGACGGAAGAGATAGGGAGAAAGGGAGAGTGAGAGACGGTAGAGGGTGAAGAAGAAGGAAAGGGAAAGAAAGAAGGAGAGAGAGAGAGAGAGAAAAAGGAGGGAGAGATAGAGAGAGAGAGAGAGAGAGAGAGACAGAGAGAGAGAGAGAGAGAGAGAGAGAGAGAGAGAGAGAGAGAGAGAGAGAGAGAGAGAGAGAGAGAAAGAAAGAAAGAAAGAAAGAGAGAGAAGGGGGAGGTGAGACAGGGAGAGGGGGGGAGCTAGATAATTATAGGAAGGTCCGAGACGGGGTTGAGTGGTTTCAGGATGAAGGGGAGAGAGGGGGGAAGGAGAAGGAGGAGAGGGGGATAGAGGGAAGACTATGGGGGCCCGTCCCTATCCCCTCCCCACCCTCCCCACGCCTCCCGACCCCTCCCCACGCCTCCCTACCCTTCCCCACCCTCCCCATCCTCTCCCCCACCCCTCCCGACCCATCCCCCACCCCTCCCCCACCCTCCCCCACCCATCCCCCCTCACCCAAAGCCGGGTAAGCACGGGCGTGTGAGAGTTAACAATACGTGATAAGGATCAGTGAGTCCAGAAGCCGAGGTTTTGGGGTTGTCGTGGGCGTGGGCGTGGGCGTGGGCGTGGGAGGGCGCTCGAAATGCCCTGTCGGTGTATTTTCTTATTTTAAATCTATTTTGTCTTTATGTAGGTTGATTGAGAGATAGATTGAGAGATAGATAGATAGGTAGATAGATGCAGATACAGGTATAGATGTAGTTATGAATTTATAGTTAAAGATATAGATGCTTGTGTATGTATGTGTGTATATGTATGTATGTATGGATGTATGTATGTATACGTAAATATGCTGTGTAAGTATGTGTGCGTGTTTGTCACCGATCCATGAGAAACAACGGCAGATGTTCAGTGAGTGACACAAGAACGTTTTCCAAATCTGTAATTCTTTTCCGAACCTCGAAATCTAATTTTTGGGTTGTTAGTACAACCGCCCTCCTCCCTCTCTCTCTCCCCCGCCCACCCCGCCCATCACCCCCCCCTCCCCACCCCTCCCCAGGTGGTCAGCAGCCCGGCCAAGGTAGAGTTCCCACGGTCAGCTCCACCTCACTCCGCATGTGTTGTGTGTGTGCGTGCGTGCGTGTGTGTGCGTATGAGGGAGGACCGACACGTGTGCGTGGTTGTGTGTGACCGCACGCACCCCCGCCACGCCGTGACCGCGTGTGCTCGTAACGTCCTCACCAACACGTGCTTATGCGTCGAGTGAGGGAGATTTACGTACACGTGCGTCTGGAGAGAGTGTGTACGCAGCGACACGTGTGGATGAGAGTGCTACCTGCAATTACCGAACGCGCGTGTGTATCCCACGCCGACACGTGTTCTCACTGGCCTGCACGTGCACCCACTCGCCACCTACACGTGTTGGTACACACGCCTCGATCGCCCATTGATCTGAAATCACAACTATATTTACTCACGTTGTCTCTATAAACAAACATAAAAAAAAACAAATATAATACACATTGTCTATAATATAACCACGTTGTCTCTATAAACAAACATAAAATAGACCGAATATAATACACATTATCTATAATATAACCACGTTGTCTCTATAAACAAACATAAAAAAACAAATATAATACACATTGTCTATAATATAATCACGTTGTCTCTATAAACAAACATAAAATAAACCAAATATAGTACACATTGTCTATAATATAATCACGTTGTCTCTATAAACAAACAATAAATAAACCAAATATGATACACAGACTTCAGACCCAAAACATACATATAAATCTAGAATTCTTTTTTAGCAAGTACAGTTACACAACGAACATAAATCAGCGCAATGCAACACAACAGAGCGGCAGGACTGTCAATATGCCAATAACTCTTTGCAAATAACTCTTAAAAGCACTCTTAACGGCTCGCCATCGCGTTTTGCACAAGGGATCGGCGGCAGCTCCTTTCCGTCTGCAAAAAACGTTTTGCAAATTGGAATGAAGACATTAAGAGATATTTTCCTTTGTCAGCGATGGTATTTAATTTGCAAAGTTAATACGCAATAAAGATTGTGTGTATATATATATATACATATATATATATATATATATATATATATATATATATATATATGTGTGTGTGTGTGTGTGTGTGTGTGTGTGTGTGTGTGTGTGTGTGTGTGTGTGTGTGTGTGTGTACATGCACGCTCGTATGTCCGACAGATAGAGAAAGAGAGAGATAGAGAGAGAGAGAGAGGGGGACAGCCAATGAGTGCGTGCGTGTGTGTGTACGTACCCCCGCTCGTGTGATCAAGTAGCGTGCCGTTATGCACACTCAAGAGCGACAGTTAAAAGGTCACCGTAGCTGCGTGGGAAGCGGTCTTCCTCGGCCTGAGAACACCGAGATAAGAAAGCCTGCGAGAAAACAACCTCTCCTTATCGCTGAACCTCGTCGCCCTCGAGACAATGGTGAGAACAGTCCTTATCTTTGGTTCGCGTGCGGTGGGGGCCTTGCTGGTGTCCCCCCCCACTTCTCTTTCTCTCTCTTTCTCTTCTCTCTTCTGTCTCTCTTCTCTCTCGCTCTTCTCTCTTCTCTCTGCTCTCTTCTCTCATCTCTTCTCTCCTTTCTTCTCTCCTCTCCTCCTCTCTCTGCTCTCTCCTCTTTCTCTTCTCTCCTCTCTCCTCTCTCCTCTCTCCTCCCTCTCTCTCCCCTCCCTCCCTCTCTCCTCTCCCCCTTCCTCTTTTCTTATCCCTCTCGTCCAATTTCAACAAAACAAACAAAAAACGAAAAAACGAGAACAAGAACATCGTATTAATTAATCATAAACACAATCAATATAGCATAAATAATGTAATAAAATATAAATCATCATAACAAACATATCTTCCTCTTTTTACCCCATTTATTTCTCCTTCTTTGTCTTTCGTCGACAAACAGACAAACAAACAAACACACGATTCTTCTCGCCAGGTAAGTTTTCCTCTCACCCGGATGCCAACAGGTGAGAGGGGGGGGGAAGGGGGAGGGGGGAAGGGGAGGGAGAAGGAGGGGCAGAAGGGGGTATCGGCCTCCCCCTCTCCCCTCCCTCTCCCCCCTACCCCCCTCCTCCTCCTCCTCCGCCTTCGATAGCTACTGATACGTTATCGCTTGTAGTTGTTCCTTGGAAGTGGTGCCTAGGTCCTTTCCCACGCTTTGGCCCTGTCTTTGTCGCCTCTTTCTCTCTCTCTCTCTCTCTCTTCCTCTATTTTCTTCGGTTTTTGTTATTTCCCTTCTTTATTTTTTAGTTATTCTGATTTTCATTTTTTTTCTTTTTTTGTTGTACTTATTCTTTTTTTTCTTGTTGTTGTTGTTGTTTTACTTTTTCTTCTTATCTTTTCTTCTATTTCTTATTATTATTATCATTATCATTATTCTTCTTCTTCCTCCTCCTCTTCCTCTTCTTTTTTTTCTAATTATTATCATCATTTCGCCTGTAACCTCCATCTCCTTCTTTTTCCTTCTCCTCCTCCTCCTCCTCCTTCATCTCTTCTTCCCTTTCTTATTATTACTGTTCTTGTTCTTTATCGTATTATTAATATTATTACAATTATTCCACTCTTCTGTCTCTATCTTTTTTCTCTCTCTTTCTTTTTACTTTCATACATCGCAAATAAAAGCTTGCCTGATCAATTACATCTATACATTATATCTAAACCATATTAAAAAGAAAATACAAATCGAATCAAGTTTTTATTTTCTATTATTTTAGTTTATTTTATTATTATTTTTTTTTCTATTTCTGAGATGCTCCACTTCCCCCCCCCCCCTTTCTCTTTCCAATATTCCAACCTCCACCACCAACCCCTTTTAAAACCCCACAAACCTCTAACCTAAACCGAAATAGGTTACCGGAAGGTGGAAACTATATCACCCCCTCCCCCCCCCCAAAAAAAAAGAGGGGGGGGGACCCTTTCAAGAATCAACATCTGTCGGTGATCGTTTTAATCCGCGGAGTCGCTGTATCGAGGCCCACCTACCTCCGACACCTTTTGTGCTTCTTATCAAAGCCGACAGATGGCGCCGCGATCTGCGACTGTTAGGACAATGGCAAAACCCGACCGGAAGTTATGTCTAAATGCGGCCAAAATTCTCCCTTCCCCGGATTATTACGCCGATGACCAGCGGTGGGATAAGAAGGAGGAAGAAGAGGAGAAGAGGAAGGAAGGAAAAAGACAGAGGAGAGAGGGAGGGAAAAGGGAGAAAGAGATGGAATTAACATGGAGACCCACTGACCACGACCTAACTTTTAAAGAGAGCGATCCGCGTAAGAGGGACCGTCGAGTTGCCAATCCCTAATTTCGGGGACTTTAAAACAATCTATAACCCCCAAAATACAAAAAAAAGTAAATAAATAAATAAACCAATCCAAAAAAAGATACACAACCCTCCCCCCCAAAAAAAAAACTGAATCCACGTCAATAAACAACCCAAAAAAAATCAGAAAAAAAAGCCAAAACTCCCCCCACCCCCCCACCCACCCCAACAAATTTTAAAATAACACCACGCACCTTCCCCCACCCGCCCGTCCGTGATTACACCCCGTCCTTGAGTGGGTGTGATTAGGCCCAGGTAAGAATGAATGAAAATGCTAATGAATGGAGCCTCTCGTCCGACGAACCGCGAACGACCCCCCCACCCTCCCCAGCCCCCTCTCCATCCCATCCTACCCCCCACCACCCCCGACAGAGACCCCCGGACCCACCCGATAGAAACCCCTCCCCCTCTCCACCCCATCCTACCCCCTACCACCCCCGACAGAGACCCCCTGTACCCACCCACTCCCCACCCCGATAGAAAACCCACCCCTCCTCCCCTCCCCACCCCTTCCCCCCTTCACCCCACCCGACGGAGTCCCCCCCCCCCCGCCCCGACAGGAAATGCACGGCCGCTGAGACCCTCTCCGACCGACTTAAAACCTGATCTTGGGGGGGGAAGGAGAACATTTAAATAAGGAAAAAGAGGAAATGTTTTTCGAGCTGAGACGGACACACACACACACACCCCTCCCCCTCCCCCCTCCCCCCTCCCCTTCCCCCTCCTCCCCCTCCTCCTCCCCCCCCAGGCCAACCGCCGTCGCTAACTTCTATGTCCGGAGAAGAATCGAAAAAAAAAATGTACATATCACTCAAAAAAAAAAATTAAAAATGTATACGTTATCAAATATGAATCGATAAACTGCACATTTTTGATGAAAAAGGGATAAAAAAAGATACACAGATGATAAAAAAGAATCAAAAGAGATATACAATGATTTAACAATGAATCAAAAATGTAAATAAGTGATTAATAATGCATAAGAAAATGTATACAAATATTAATGACTCCAAAAATTACTCAAAAACGTAATTAATCAAAAAATAATTGAGAGTCACATAAAACGAAACAAAAAATCATAAACCTGATTCATAAAAATATTAGAAAAAGAAGGAACCAAAAAAAAAAAAATCATTAAATTGATCCATAAAAATATTAGAAAAAGAAGGAACCAATTTATTCCAATTTAATTTATAAACAACCATAGCAAAATAAACACAAAAAATATCACGTAATTACATGAATGAATAAAAATTTTGGAAATCAAAGACAAAAATCTATCACAACGAAAAAAAATAATAAATGCAAGTTATGAAACTTAAAGAAAGTAGAAGAAAGAAGAAGAGAATAAGGAAGAAAAGAAGAAGAGAATAAGAAAGAAAAGAAG
>NC_091572.1:3655930-3658430 GCF_042767895.1 Penaeus vannamei
CGTGTTCTGGTGTGGTGACAAGAGTGTCCCTGTGGTCTTTAAATGTAGTTTATATTAGTGGTGTCCCGTCTACACGTCTTGAAGAACTTGAAGAATCGTCTCAGGATATTTACTCGTGTGTTCGCGTTCAGCCTTCTTTCTGTTTTTGGTAAATGATTTTTAGAAGGATATAAAGGCGACCCAATTCTCCGGTGTGCTGTGTGACTGCGCGCGTCTGTGGAGTCTATTTTCTTCCATGTTGTCTTCTTAGGTCTCTGACTTTTTTTTTGACTTTGACACGTTTATTGACAAAAGTAAAATTACATCTCAAAAGGATGAGGTAACTTAGGTTATCCTCACCCTTACCTAATAAGTCCCTGTGCGGGCTCACAATTCATATACAAAGCTTAGGTATAATCCAGGGGAGTGTATGCCTACTCGAAGGTGTTTTTGTGGTAAGTGATTGTTGATGGAATGTATATGGAATGTTTCAGGATATTCTAGATTTCGCTAACTAGGAGTCGGAAGACGGAAAGTTCTCTCTGCAAATTATTAGTCGCTCTCCCGAACAGTATCGTAGCTACGGCATCCTCGGGCGTCTAAAAATACGTACGGCACAAAAGCGTCAAAGATGGAGGTCGGTTAAGATACGGATATGGTGAGTTAACATCCCTTTTTCGGAAGTATTTGAGGCCTAAACGACAAAGAAGGCCTATGAAGGACCGAAGAAGAGATCTGCTTGGGTCACGTCAACTGTCTATTCTAATTCTCCATGAAAATTATAACTCAACTAGTCGATCGTTCACACATGGGTCAGCGATCGCCAATTCTAGAGTCGAACAGGAATGGCGACGGTTATTTTTCATTTCCAATCTGTCGGAATCCTTGAATTCTGACTAATATCGAGGACATTTTGAACAATTGAAACTCGTATCAAAACAAAAACCAGTTCCGTTATTCCTCTTTGTCATGAGTAAAAACGTAAATTTCACGATTTCAAATCCTAAAATCCAAAGCAACACTAAACACATATTACAGCAGGGCTCCCAACCTGGAGTACATGTCCCCCCGGTAGTACATTTGCACTTCTCAGGTAGTACAATAGGTCAGGAGGAATAGCCACTACTGTCCAATGCATTCAGACTTCACAATGTTTTTTCCTTCATTTTTAGTAAGGAAAGCTTACTAGAGTAGGGTAAATACCATTTGTTTTTCACTGTTATGAAATCTAAAGCGTGTTTAATGGATCAAAATATTCTATAAATTACCCGACTACTTATATATATCTATCTATCTATTCATAAACAAGCAGATGTATATGAATAGATAGATAGATAGATACATATAGGTAGTTAGATAGAAATACAGATAGAAAGAGAGAGAGAGAGTGGAGAAAAGACAGAGACAAATAGAGATAGATAAAAACGAGAAATAGAGATACATAGCGAAAAAGAAAGAGCGCGAGAGACAGACAGATAGACAGATAGATAGACAGATTAATGTTATCACCATCAATATTCTTGTGCAGTCTACACACATATTTCATAATAGAATGATATCAAAATATAAATTTTATCGTTTTTTCTCTGTTTAAGGGTTCCACGGGAATATATAAAACTGTTCAAGGGGTACAAAAGAACAAAAAAGATTGGGAAATGTATATGGGATAATATTATGTCCTTATGTATGTGGAGAACATAACCTTGTATATGTATTATGTAAGAATACTTCATACATTTGCAGCATCTATGGTACGGCATTATATAATTGCTGTAGAGTATAATACTCTCACATAAATACAGCAATTATTCTTTAAGTATGATGTAAAATGAAGTTTTGTCTGGGGTGTTAGCCTACTCATATATGGTTTTACCATTTTTAGAGCCTTTCAATTCGGTTGGCAGCGAGTTGGATTTATCTGAAATATTTCAGCGTCTACGTTGTTCGGCTTTCACTGAAATAGCTCATTTTGCGATAAATATTTGCGGTGATTATTATGAGAATATCTGGGTGTGCGTTTGTGCATTAATAAGTTCGGGCATGTGCACTCCGTAGGCTATCACCGCGGCGAGGTTGTGATCGTGACGGTATTTCCACATGGGCAGCCATTCACAATACTCCTACACCTTTTTTTTTGCCGTAGGATATCGTGTTCTCGACACAGGTTGCTGCCTCCCGAGTGTGATGTCCACCTGAAGACGTAATAAAGAACCTAAGCAAATTTCTTTCGTGCTTCACTCTACCTTGAAGTATTGCCCGACGTGGGACGAGACGGAGATACAGAGGAACCCCTTATGTTACAGTCTTGTAGGTTGGAGAAAGAGCAAATGGCGGCTCCTCTGGGGTCGGATTCTCAAAAAAGAGCATTAAGTTAAGGCGCGCTGGAGGTCTTAACCGTCCTGCTGTATTTCCCTTGTATAAGAGCGAATAGTGTTGATTTCCCGCCCGCCGTGAAGCGCTAAGGGCGGCTCTCCCCCTCCCTGCCTTCACTTAAGCCGCCTTCACTCGCACCAACATGGCG
>NC_091572.1:3665930-3668430 GCF_042767895.1 Penaeus vannamei
TTGTTTGTTTTAGGAGAGAAAAGGCGATCATGAATGGTTGTTAGCGTAAACTAGCCAGTTAAAAAAAAGGACGTTTGATTATAAGGCAAAGTCGGCTAAACAATATTATTATTATCAAATAAAGTTTGTTTGTTTGTTTTAGGAGAGAAAAGGAGATCATGAATGGTTGTTAGCGTAAACTAGCCATTAAAAAAAAAGGACGTTTGATTATAAGGCAAAGTCGGCTACTTAACAATGCTAATAATTTTTGTAGGTGACTTATTTGTATCATTTTGTATTTTATAGCGATTTTCTTAATGAATTCCTTCGATATTTTTATTTGTTCTCATAATTTTCTATCTTTTTTATATCCGTGTTTGTTGCTAGTACAAATAGTTCCGTCTGTGGTGAATGGCAGTCACGTGGCCTTGTGATTCCTCGACTTGTGACGTCATAAAAGATTTTCCCGAAAGTACCGGCAAAGAAAAAGACGAACCGGCACCTCAAACGCTCTCGGTTATATATAGTACCTGTTCATGCACACGCTGCCTGAGTTGTATCCTATCCATAGCAACACTGCAACTAAGGTAAGCTCGTGTATGTTGCCCATTTTGATCCTATCCACATCAACCATTATATTCTAACAGTCGCATTTATCTAATTCATCCCCCATTAATATTATATCTAAACACTCGTATTTACGATCGCGCTAACAATTTCAAAAATTCCCGCACGGCAGATTCTCGACTTCTACGAGATCAACGAAGATGACACAGACCTGCAACCTCTTCTGCACGTGCCATGTTGACGACCTTCCCTGCTATCAATGTGTCTACCTTGATTGCACCGTTGTGAGTACGTACCTGAGTCTAAATGTTCCACAGGGTTCAGAACGAGTTGGAAGAGGCAGTGTGTCGGGTTCTATGGGATATAATGATTAATATATATAATATATTAATGCTATAATATAATACATTAATGCTGTGGAGGTTACATTAATGCTGTGGAGGTTACATTCATGCTGTGGAGGTTACATTAATGCTGTTAAGGGTTACATTAATGCTGTGGAGGTTACATCAATGCCGTGATGTGTGACTTCCTTCCCGCCTTCTATGGTTGGCAACAATGTATTTCCCCGAAGAGAGTTTCCGTGCACCAGTATTCAGAGTGTATTCAGGACCGCTTCCTCTCTTTCCAGGGCCCGGGGATGACTGGGCGCCTCAGCCGTCTGCTCCTGAGCTGGGAGACCGTCTCGAGTTTTCCCCTCGCGGCAGGCTCAGAGAGGTGAGAAAACAGCGCAGGAAGTCTGAATGAGAACTGGACCCTCTGCGACTGCCATTTAACTGTAATTGCCTGAATGCCATTTAACTGTAATTGCCGGTGATATAGTTATTCGACCCGTATTGATATCCCCATCAGTATCAGGTCGAGGGTGTTTATCAAGCTCGTAAGGTGACAAGCTAGGATTTTTTTTTTCAGATAGGACCGGTCAATCCCACATCTTCAGCGTCTACAGGTGGATCCTTCGAGGGATTCCGTCCTGGCAAGACTAAGAAGGACGTGGGAAGCGAAGCCCCTGGTCGTGTCAGCCTACCTAAAGCAGGACATTCTCCTTTTCATAATCGTCCTTCTCTTCCTCCTCCTCCTCATCCTCTCGCTCGCCCATTTACCCTTCCCTCTTGCCCTCGAGGAAAAGACGAGTCGGAGGACGACCGCAGACCTAAATCTTCGCGATATAGTCAACGAGAAACCAGCGTCATGCGGAACCGAAATGCCAGGTACGAGGCCCAGTGGGAAGACCTCGCGAAGACGATGGCGTCTCTCGCGGGAGTACAGTGACGAACAAAAGTCGTGGCGTGAACTGGAAGCTTCGAATCTGCCTCACCCTGTACCAAATGGAGAAGGCAAGATCAGTAGCAACTGGAGGAGGAGGTGTCATGGCGTGAACTGGAAGCTTCGAATCTGCCTCACCCTGTACCAAATGGGGAAGGCTAGATCAGTAGCAACTGGAGGAGGAGGTGTCATGGCGTGAACTGGAAGCTTCGAATCTGCCTCACCCTGTACCAAATGGGGAAGGCAAGATCAGTAGCAACTGGAGGTGTCACGGCGTGAACTGGAAGCTTCGAAACTGCCTCACCCTGTACCAAATGGGGAAGGCTAGATCAGTAGCAACTGGAGGAGGAGGTGTCATGGCGTGAACTGGAAGCTTCGAATCTGCCTCACCCTTGTACCAAATGGGGAAGGCCAGATCAGTAGCAGCTGGAGGAGGTGTCATGGCGTGAACTGGAAGCTCCGAATCTGCCTCACCCTGTACCAGATGGGGAAGGCCAGATCAGTAGCAGCTGGAGGAGGAGGTGTCATGACGTGAACTGGAAGCTTCCAATCTGCCTCACTCTGTACCAAATGGGGAAGGCTAGATCAGTAGCAGCTGGAGGAGGTGTCGTGCCGTGAACTGGAAGCTTCGAATCTGCCTCACCCTGTACCAAATGGGGAAGGCAGGATCAGTAGCAGCTGGAGGAGG
>NC_091572.1:3693430-3698430 GCF_042767895.1 Penaeus vannamei
AGGGGGGAGGAGCCAATGGGGTGGGGATGGGGGGATCCGACGGGGAGTAGGGCCATAGGGAAAAAGCGCCAACGGGGGGGTGGGGGGGAGGGAGATCCGACGGGGGGAGAAGCGCCATCGGCCCGAACGAAACGAGAAGGCGGAGAGAGCTGCGGAACGAAAAAAAAAAAAAAAAAAAGAAAAACACGAGGTGACGAGTAGGAAAGAAATGGCACCATAGATCTGACGGAGAGTCTGATTTCTCTGAGAAACTTGCTCTCGTGATGGAAGTTGCGTTTGTCTATAATGTGCAAAGAGGAGTTTCTGCAAACCTCTACCAAGTACATCCATTGTAACTATTCGAAGTAATTAGTCTGGTCCGACACTGAAAGCAGATAGCCACGCCCACAAAGCAGATAGCCACGCCCATACAGCAGATAGCCACGCCCACAAAGCAGATAGCCACGCCCACACAGCAGATAGCCACGCCCACAAAGCGGATAGCCACGCCCATAAGGTAGATAGCCACGCCCACAAAGCAGATAGCCACGCCCACAAAGCAGATAGCCACGCCCATACAGCAGATAGCCACGCCCATAAAGCAGATAGCCACGCCCATACAGCAGATAGCCACGCCCATACAGCAGATAGCCACGCCCACAAAGCAGATAGCCACGCCCACAAAGCAGATAGCCACGCCCATACAGCAGATAGCCACGCCCATACAGCAGATAGCCACGCCCACAAAGCAGATAGCCACGCCCATACAGCAGATAGCCACGCCCATAAGGTAGATAACCACGCCCATCCTTGATCTTAATCATATCAAACACACAATTCAATTCATTTTTTATTCAAGTCTAATTCTTTGGAAATAGAAGAAGAACCATGTATAATGAGGTGACAGTCACAATACATTATGAGGTAACAGTGAACATACATCATGAGGTAACAGTGAACATACATTATGAGGGAACAGTGAACATACATCATGAGGTGACAGTCAAAACATATCATGCAGTGAATAACAACCATACTTATGAGGTGACAGTCACAATACACCATGCAGTGAATAATAACCACACTTATGAGCCGACAATCCCACAAATCATAAAATACACACATCACGAGGTGACCGCCTCCCAAAACTTCCTAAAATGGTCACAACACATTATGACGCAACAATCCACAAAGGGAATTCCCCGAACTAGAAAAGAAAGGCCCCACTTGCCGTATATATGTGCGACACGAACCACAGAACCTTCGGTATTAGTGGCATCGGGTTCCTAAGCAGACGTAGGTATTAGGGGTTGTTCTATGCATGTTACAAGGAGGACGTGGGTTTTTCTTGTCTTGTATTGGGTGGACGTGGAAAGAACTTTTATTAAATGTTTGACTTCTTATGTGTGGTTTTCTTTATTGATATTAGATGTGGGGAGAAATTATTTTTTATCGGATTGTATAATATTGTTATCGAGAGGGAGATTGAATGAGACAGAGAGCGACAGAGACAGACAGATAGACAGACAGAGAGCTTGAATCGAGAGAGAGACAGACAGAGAGCGTGAAGAGAGAGAAAAAAGACAGATAGAGAGATAGAGAGAGAGAGAGAATTTATATATATATATATATATATATATATATATATATATATATATATATATATATATAGAGAGAGAGAGAGAGAGAGAGAGAGAGAGAGAGAGAGAGAGAGAGAGAAACCGACAGACAGACACATACATGAACAGTGAGAGAGAGAGAGAGAAACAGACAGACACATACATAAAGAGATACAGAGAGAGAGGGAGGGAGGGAGTTAGAGAAAGAGAGACAAGACATACAGACAGAGAGAGAGAGAGAAAGAAATGTGTTGCATCAACTGTCGCAATACTTCGTGGAAAAGTAAGATTCGTTAAAAGATCAAGAAAAAGTCAATAAACAGGTTTAGCATACCTTTAGATCACATATTCAGCTGATACAGTGTTAAACCTCAATCAAAAACACCTCCATATATATAGAAAATCTGAAGTCTTTGCTATACCTACATACACTTATGTTATGGAGAAATCTTTATTGTTTATCTCAGTTCACTTTGATGAGTTTTAACGAGCTAGTTTCCACCCCTTGTTTATAAACCGTCCGCGTGTTGTTTAGGTTCGTTACACGGTTTAAAATACTTATTAAAATATACCATGGTCATGTTTATTTTTTAACCGGAAGCTGATAAAGATACCTGCGCCTCCTTCGTGTCTAAGACTTGTTCGATCAGCTGACAGATCATATTTGTTATTGATTTGATGGTTTTGGTTTATGGTGAATTAAAGACCTGTTTACATTCATCATTAGCGTTAGCATTATCATTATCATTATCATCAACATCATCATCAATATCAACATCAATATCAACATCATCAATATCAACATCAATATCAACATCATCATCATCACATCATCATCATCATCGACATCAATATCAACATCATCATCCATATCAGTATCAATATCAATATCAACATCATCATCAATATCAACATCATCATTATCATCCATATCAGTATCAATATCAATATCGTCATTATCAACATCAATATCAACATCATCATCAATATCATCATAATCATCATCATCATCATCCATATCAGTATCAACATCAGCATTACCATCACCATCATCACCATCAACATGAACGTCAACATCATTATCATCACTATCCTATCACATTATAATCACCACTACTATTACTATTGTCCCCATCACATAATTATCGTAATCATTAGCACTTATTTTCATATCATTATCATTACTAACATTATCATTATTATTATCATTAATACCATTATCATCATTATTATCATTATTACCATTATCATCACTCTCACAATCATTATTACCATCACATCATCATTATTATTACCACTTCCATCATCA
This sequence comes from Penaeus vannamei, assembly GCF_042767895.1. Taxonomy (NCBI): domain Eukaryota; kingdom Metazoa; phylum Arthropoda; class Malacostraca; order Decapoda; family Penaeidae; genus Penaeus; species Penaeus vannamei. The sequence continues at coordinate 3,696,338 of NC_091572.1, forward strand.
TCATAAATCATATTGTTAGTAGCAGTGTCATTAATATTTTCCAGTGATTGTGTAATAATGGTATTTTTCATTTTATTTGTAGTAACTTTAATCATCAATTATTATTACTCTTGGTTATTGTATTTCCATTCTTATCATCATCATTATTATCCTCCATGATAACTATACTCGCCATCATCATGGTTAACATTATTATTGCCACCATTGTCACAAATATTGTTATTATCATTACTGCTTTATTACGATTGCTGCCATCACCATTACATTATACTTACAATGCAATCATAATTTATCGTTTTCCATTTCGTCAAGTTCTACCATTAATATAGATATCAGTTACCATCAATGGGTATTTTTTCAGAATACCTTAGAAACGCGACGATTTAGGTATCAATGGATTCCATTCACGATCTAATCTCCAGATATATCGAAATCATACTGCGGAAATCCCCCATTATCGACAATCATGGTCCCATTAGCAGGGGGAGAGGTCATGAAAGGTACCATGAGAGGTACCAGGGAAAGAGCGGGGTGAAATACGAGTAATATAGACAGAAACAATCATAATAGTCTAACAAAGAGTAATATAGACAGAAACAATCATAATATTGTCTAAAGCAGGGTCTGTTCCCGCTGCTAGTGTGCTACCGCCCCCTCTAACCCTCGTAATGGTAAACAAAAGAATCTGTCCACGTCTTCACGGCAGGGTTCAGTGCACGTCCTATGTGTGGGAGCGTCCGATGCCGATTCTATCCGACGTTCTATCCTGCCGTGAGGATTCTTTGTCTTCCTGAGGATTCTTTGTCTTCCTGGGAGGGAGCTGGGGGGGCGGGATCTCGCAGGGGACACAGTATAGGTATCATCTTTATTATGTTATCAAGTCATTGTTAGATTACCCTACCATTTCCGAGGTACCTTTCATGCCCACCCATGCTAATCGAGGCCAAGAATGTGTGGGTTCAGCTGCATAATTCTTATATATGTGTTTACTAGAGGGTGGGAGGGTTGCATCGATACCAAAATCGCCACGAATCACTTATGCGAAGGTATTCTTAAAACAATTACACATCAATGAAAGCTATCATATCTTTGTCAACATTACCACGAGGTTCTTTACGTTTTTGTCTTCCATGCTTACCATAACTATCCTATTAAATCACTTCGTGCGTTAAATAATGTATGTTCATTTCATTTACCTATTCACGTTCCCCAAATACGCCTTAACAGAGAGAGAAAATAAGTACGGCAAGTCACGTCCGGATATAAAGGTGTTGCTATTTTCCTTCCCATTACATCTTCACTATGTTTACGTGTGCTGTAAACCGGAACTGACGCTGTGCCTTTGTCAGGTTTCGTCAGGGGGCGAGCCAGACAGTCCTCGTGGTATTAATACACGTAGCGTGGTGAATCACACCCCTACGGCCCCCTATTTTTGGTCTGTGTTAACTCGAGAAACAATAATTGATTTCTTATTCATATATTATCACAGATGTTTATAGCCGGATTCCCTCGCTGGCATTCGATATCAACTGCAATATTTATAGGAAGATGTCCTCATATATCGGTTGTTTCTCGCGGATTTTCTCTCTCCTCTTTTCGTAAAGACAAAGAGAAACGGTCGGAAACACGCGCCCACGACTGGGATTTTACAGGAAATCCTAAGTAATGAGACAGACAGATAAAGAGGAACTGCCGTTTTATGAATACTATAGATGATACCGAAAGAGCAGGGTTGGGCGCCAGACGTAAGAGGAAATATTTTCAGAAATGACAGATGGATATTTTCTTTGTGCATATGCCACCGGGAAGTAAACTCTATTTTATGCTGTTCTTTTCTTTCTTGGTATTTCCCCTATCTTTCCTTCTTTCTCTTTAATTTCCTTGTTTATAATAGGATGCATATTCCCCCGCATATTCCATTGAAAGGTGAACATACATTTCGACATTCATCGATCAAGAAAACTATACTAGGATCTACGTCGTTTCCAATAAATACATATGTCCTATAGCCAGCGCAAAGAAAATCTGATACCATACCCAAACTTGTCTGTCATGCGATCTCTATATATTCTTCACCTGTGAATATTGATTCT
>NC_091572.1:3715930-3720930 GCF_042767895.1 Penaeus vannamei
GAAAGCGAGAGGAGAGAGAGAGGGGGAGCAGGAGAGACAGATAGACAGACAGACAGACCAGGCAAGAGACAGAAATAGACCCAGACAAACAATCAGAATCAAACATACACAAAAACAAACAGACAGAGAGTTTTTATGGGTGAGAAAGAGAGAGAGAGAGAGAGAGAGAAAGAGAGAGGGAGGCAGAGGCAGAGACAGACGGGGGACAGAGAGAGAGAGAGAGACAGACAGACAGACAGACAGACAGACACATACAGACAGAAACAGAGAGAGAGAGAGACAGAGAGACAGAAATAGACCCAGACAAACAATCAGAATCAAACATACACAAACACAGAAACAAAGACAAACATACAAACAGAGCACAAAACCACCAAGCTTAAATGAAAAATTACAAAATATGAACAAAGACAGAATCGAACCCCTGTAAGCACGAAAATCCCCTTCACCCTTTTCCCTGCCAGACCAGCAGCAGGGTACGAGCGCAAATCACCCTGCAGTGGGCATTCATCCTACCTCAATGCAGAGGGAATAAAGATTAAGCATGACACAGCATTTCCGAGGGTATTTAAGGATCGACGGACGCACAACGGACACCATTCCAGAACGGACCGCCTTCCCTGGTCGTTGTTGCTGTCTCCAGAGATCTCGTTTAGGTTCGTTGTCCACCATAGTTACGTTTTTTTACTCTTTTTCTTTTGTCTTTTTTTATTCTTTTTCTTTTATTTTATTTTATTTTCTTTATGTGAAAGCACGTTATCCACACGATTTGTTTTTATTAATCTGTATTTTATTTATTTGTAAGTACGTTGTCCACCATAGTTACGATTTTGTTTTTACTTTTTCTTTCTTTTTCTTTTCTTTTCTTTACGTGAAAGCGCGTTATCCACAAGATTTATTTTAATTAATCTGTATTTTATTTATTTGTATCTTTATTCAGGACCATGGTTGTCTTTTATTTATTTATTTGTTTATTTTAATTTGAAACCACGTTATCCACCAGAATTATTTTTATTAATCTATATTTTATTTATTTGTTTCGTTATTCAGCACCATGGTTATTTTTTATCTTTTTTAATCTGAAAATACGTTATCCACTGATTTCCTTTTACTAATCTGTGTTTTATTTATATGTATCTTTATTCATCACCATGGTTATTTTTATCTTTTTTAATTTGAAAATACGTTATCCCACCGATTTATCTTTATTAATCTGTATCTTTATTAATTTGAGACTGTAAAATTGACGTAGTGTCAGTGATAATCAACTTAAAACAAATTATATGATTATTCCGAAAACCTCCATATAATATAAACCTTTAAATCACATCAATGAATGAAATATGACAAAAAAAAAAAAAAAAAAAAAAAAAAAAAAAAAAAAATATATATATATATATATATATATATATATATATATATATATATATATATATATATATATATATATATATATATATACGGCCGAGGAACTGCAGATGTCTCGAAGGAGTACTTGTTGCAAGTTGCAGCTCTCCGTCTCTGCAACAAGTGGCTGTGTCCCGACGCTTTGGATGAATTCTTGGAGGTCGAGTCGCTCGTTCGGAATCAAAGACGAAGCCTGGGTCATGGAAGACGAACAAATATAGACTGGGTTTTTTATTGGTTTATTTTCTTTTCTTCTTTTTTTTCTTGGTTATTTTGTTTATGGGTTTGTTGTGTTTTTTATATTTATGTATCATTTATTCATTCATTCGTTGTACACACAGAGACTAGATTTTTTTGTTTTTATTTTCTCTTTTTTTTCTCCTTCCCCTGGTTATTTGTTTATGTTTGTTGTGTTTTATTTATTCGTTATTTATTCACTCGTGATTCGTTATTCATTCTTCTTTTTATCATAGCAGGGGATATAATCCAAAAAGTTGTTTGTTTTTTTGCAGTTCAAATTATCCGTGAACAAAATCTTGTATTCTTAAAGAGCTCCCCCACCAAAAATGATAATAATAATAATAGAAATAAAAAATAAAGTAAAATCAAATAAATTAATTAATTAAGAAGAGGACAATTATCATAATTCGTGGGAACGTGATGATCATGAGTGCAATTTAAAAGTTTATTAAGTCGATCCACAACCTTCACAGATACTCTGATAGACCAATTTTAGCTTTTAACTATCGACTCAAAAACAACCATAAGCCAATTTCAGCTTATAACAACCGTCTCAAAAGCAACCTTAGACTATTTTTAACTTATAACTATCGACACTGAAACAACCAATTTTAGCTTATGACAACAATTTTTCCTCATTCGCTGTTATCAGTATAGACACCATAACAGCAGATATAAGGTTCACTAATAACATAACAGCTGAAATAAGGTGTTTATTGATTACTAACACTTCGCACAATATTACGTATTACAATTGTGGTGATATTCTAGTACTTTCTATTAACGTGTTGATACGTAATAGATGCTGAGTCATTGTTGCAGTTTTTCTTGTTTATTTTACATTCGTGATTATAGAAATCACGAGATTGTAGTGGGAGTTGTATTATTGTTGCTTATTCTCTGTTTCTTGGGTCTCTCTCTCCCGTCTCTTTCTTGTGGATAGACTTATAGAATTAAATTATTTTAGAGTAGTGTTAAATCAGGGTGTTATGTTTTTTTTTTTTTTTCTTTCTTTTTTTCTTTTTTTTTTTTTTTTTTTTTTACTTTGTTTTTGTTTTTGTTTTTTTACTTTGTTTTCCTGTATTCCTTGACATTGAATTATCACTTCCTGTAGATATGAAAAAAATGTAACCTTGATAAAAGGATATCACGCACACACACGCACACCCCCGCATGCACCCCTCCCCCCACCATCCCCAGCCACATACTTCCACCACCAACCCATCCGCCCCCACAACCCACCTTCCAACCCTCCACCCCCACCCCTCCCCACAACCCACTCCTACACCCCCTCCTCCACCTCCCACCCACACACACCCATTCACAAAAAAAAAACATACAACCTCAATTAACTTTCCCCTTCCCCCTCACCCCCCAGGAACCTCCCCACCACCCACTCCTACTCCCCTCCCTCCCCCTCCTCTCCCACACACACCCAATCACCCTCCCCCCCATACAACACCCCCCTCCCCCACGAAATACACACACACCCAATCACAAACCCCCCCATACAACCTCAATTAACATCCCCCTCTCCCCTCTCCCCTCACCCCCCCAGGAACCTCCCCACACCCCTCCCCTACCCCACCTCCCCCAAACACACCCAATCACAACCCCCTCCCCCCCTTATACAACCATTAACTTCACCCCCTCCCCCCTCAGGAACCTCCCAACGACCCACTCCTACATCCCCCCCCCCCACGAAATACACACACACCCATACACAAAACCCCCCTAACAACCTCAATTAACATCCCCTCCCTCTCCCCCTTACCCCCCCAGGACCAGCGCACCATGCCCCAGTACCATCTTATTTACTTCGACGCGAGAGGGCGTGGCGAGCTTACCCGATGGCTCCTGGAATACAGCGGTACGCCTTACACGGAGGAGCGGATCGCCTTTGGAGACTGGGCCGTGAGGAAGCAGAGTGGGTATTTGGGGGTATTTGGGGGTATTTGTGGGTATTTGGGGGTGTTGTGGGTATGGTCTCTTGATTTGTCTTTTTATTTTATTTTTTTATTTATTTTTTTTTTTGCAGAGTTACATTCTGGTTTGTGTTTGTACTGTTTTTATTTATTTCGTGGTTTCTTGCTTCTGTCTGTCTCTCTTTCTCTCTTTCCTCTCTCTCTCTCTCTCTCTCTCTCTCTCTCTCTCTCTCTCTCTCTCTCTCTCTCTCTCTCTCTCGCTCGCTCTCTCTCTCTCGCTCTCTCTCTCTCTCGCTCTCTCTCTCTCTCGCTCTCTCTCTCTCTCTCTCTCTCTCTCTCTCTCTCTCTCTCTCTCTCTCTCTCTCTCTCTCTCTCTCTCTCTCTCTCTCTCTCGCTCTCTCTCTCTCTCTCTCTCTCTCTCTCTCTTACTTACTCTTTAAACTTAAGAAAAAAATCTTTAACCTCAAGAATAAGAAAACAATCCCCTTAACTCCAGGAAAAAAGACGAAAAAGAGCCACTTTAAGCTCAAAAACAGACAAAAAATCAATTAAACCTCAAGGAGAAGAGACAAAAAAAATCCTCATTAACCCCAAGACAAAAAAAAAAAAAAAATCACTTGAACCACAAGCAAATAAAAAGTAAAAAAAAAAAAAAAAAAAAAAAAAACGTAAAAAAAATCCTTCATAATCCCAAGAAACAAGATTGAAGAGAAAAAAGAAAGAAAAAAAAAATCAAGGTAAAAAAATCATCCCCCATAATCTCAAGAAAAAAGACAAAAAATATCCTTCAGAAAATAAGACAAATTACCCTCAACCTCAAAAATAGAAAAAATACCTCAACAACAAAGATAAGATTAAGAAATATATATATATATACCCCAAGATAAGACAAAAAAAGTCTATTTAAAAATCCCATTAACCCAAGACAGAGACAAAATAAGATACCTCAAAACAAAAAAAAACAAAAAAAAAAAAAAAAAAGTTAATTCCAAAAATGTTCATCTTTTAAAAATCCAATGAACCTAAGACGAAGACAAAAAAAAATCTCAAACCAAGAACCTCAAAAAAAGTTTATATATATAAAAAAAATATCCAATTATCCCAAGAAAAAAAAAATCCCAAAATCCAGCCTCCTCCTCCCGCAGGCATCCCGACGGGCAAGGTCCCAATCCTGATGGTGGACGGGCGGCCCCTCGCGCAGTCCCTCGCCATCGCCCGCTACTTGGCCAAGGAGGTCGGCCTCGTACCCAAGGACAACCTCGAAGCCGCCTTTGGTGACGCCCTGGCCGACACCATCGCCGAAATGATGGCCGCTTTTTATAAGAACAAGTGAGGATTTTTTTTTATTTTTTAGGAAATTTGGATTGCCTTTTTTTTCTTCTTCTTTTTATTCACCTTTTTTTCAATTTCTTTTCTATATTTTTTTTC
>NC_091572.1:3748430-3750930 GCF_042767895.1 Penaeus vannamei
GTGAGGGTGTGTGTGAGGGTGTGAGGGTGAGGGTGAGGGTGTGGTGTGTGTGTGTGTGTGTGTGTGTGTGTGTGTGTGTGTGTGTGTGTGTCTGTGTGTGTGTGCATGAGCGTGCGGTGTGTATATGCGTTTGCATATGTATGTAAATGCACAGAGAATGCACAATTCTCTCTCTCTCTCTCTCTCTCTCTCTCTCTCTCTCTCTCTCTCTCTCTCTCTCACACACACACACACACACACACACACACACACACACACACACACACACACACATACACACACACACACACACATACACACACACACACACACACACGCACACATATACACACACACATACACACACACACACACACACACACACACGCACACACACACACACGCACACGCACACACGCACACATATACACACACACACACACATACACACACACACACACACACACACACACACACACACACACACACACACACACACACACACACACACACACACACACACACACTCAAATCCAACCTCCCCCAACTACCCTTCCCACTCCCACGCCCACCCAATCCCCACACCGCCCACACTCCCGCCAACACTCACCATCCGAGCGAGGGCGTCTCCGCAGGCCATCCGAATCCTCTCCGCCGTGGCTGGGGAGTCGAACCGGAACACGGGGTCCATCCCTTGCTCCGCTCTGGCCGCCGCGACCGCCTGCCTGATGGCCAAGAACGCGGAGGAGGCGAGGAACAGCGGCGGCTCTCCAATGGCCTTTTTTACCGAAATTATGTTAATGATTATATATATATGTACACACACACACACACACACACACACACACATACACACACACACACACACACACACACATATACATAGATAGAGAGATAGATATGTGGATAAATCGATTTATAGTGATATCATAGTCCCCCCTGCAATTTGACTAAGTTTTCTTTGTATCTTTGTTTACGCTTAGGAACATAAATACCATTTGAATTTATGCTTTATAGAATATGTTTTGTAAAAATTATTTAACTTTCTATGTTGCATTCCTAAATTAACAACGGCAACTTATAGCAACGACAAGAGGCTTAGGCGACGGGGAAGGCTAGATCAGTAGCAACTCAAGGAGGTGTCATGTCTTCTGTTTTAATGCTTGTTCAATGGAAACATAACCATTAAAATCAATATTTCCCATCCATTTCGAAAATTGAAAAGACCAAAATAATCGACCACATCCACAAAGCATCCGTAACTTTTGTGACGTCATCAAAACAAACTCCCACGTGCTTTGTTTCTAAAGATAGAATACGACGTCACGACACCTCCTCGAGTTGCTACTGATCTAGCCCTCCTCCTAAGGCGACTTTACCTTCGAGGAGAAGATGGCCCTCGGGTTAGGTGCTCCTCGAAGCAGTGACACGTTGAACTCCCTCGGGATGTCCTGAAATCCTACAAAAGGATATTAGAAAGAGGATTTTTGTGATGAAATCGGGTAGGTAATGGATTGAATTTATTTCTTGTCCTGAAATCCTACAAAAGGATATTAGAAAGAGGATTTTTGTGATGAATTCGACTATGTAATGGATTGAATTTATTTCTTGTCCTGAAATCCTGCAAAAGGATATAAGAAAGAGGATTTTTGTGATGAATTCGACTATGTAATGGATTGAATTTATTTCTTGTCCTGAAATCCTGCAAAAGGATATAAGAAAGAGGATTTTTGTGATGAATTCGACTATGTAATGGATTGAATTTATTTCTTGTCCTGAAATCCTGCAAAAGGATATAAGAAAGAGGATTTTTGTGATGAATTCGACTATGTAATGGATTGAATTTATTTCTTGTCCTGAAATCCTACAAAAGGATATTAGAAAGAGGATTTTTGTGATGAAATCAGGTAGATAATGGATTAAATGTGTTTCTTGTCCTTAAATCCTACAAAAGGATATTAGAAAGAGGATTTTTGTGATGAATTCAGGTAGATAATGAATTAAATGTGTTTCTTGTCCTGAAATCCTACAAAAGGATATTAGAAAGAGGATTTTTGTGAAGAATTAAGGTAGTAATGGATTAAATGTGTTTCTTGTCCTGAAATCCTACAAAAGGATATTAGAAAGAGGATTTTTGTGATGAAATCAGGTAGATAATGGATTAAATGTGTTGTCCTGAAATCCTAGAAAAGGTTATTAGAAAGAGGATTTTTGTGATGAATTAAGGTAGTTAATGAATTTAATTTATTTCTTGTCCTGAAATCCTGCAAAAGGATATTAGAAAGAGGATTTTTGTGATGAATTCGGGTCCGTAATGGATAAGTTGTATTTCTTGTCCTGAAATCCTGCAAAAGGATATTAGAAAGAGGATTTTTGTGATGAATTCGGGTCCGTAATGGATAAGTTGTATTTCTTGTCCTGAAATCCTGCAAAAGGATATTAGAAAGAGGATTTTTGTGATGAATTCGGGTCCGTAATGGATAAGTTGTATTTCTTGTCCTGAAATCCTGCAAAAGGATAT
>NC_091572.1:3755930-3758430 GCF_042767895.1 Penaeus vannamei
GAGTGGCTAGAACATCGAACACACACACTCACTCTCTCTCTCTTTCTCTCTCTCTCTCTCTCTCTCTCTCTCTCTCTCTCTCTCTCTCTCTCTCTCTCTCTCTCTCTCTCTCTCTCTCTCTCTCTCTCTCTCTCTCTTTTTTCTTACTCTCTCCAGGGGCGGTCAGAAAACTTTCTGGTGGGGGGCAGGGGTAACAACAATAAATCTGGGGGGGGGGGGGGGTGCCACATTACATATACAGGGGGGCCATTACGAGGAAGCAATGACCATTGGGGGGGTACACGGGGTGGCTAATCAGATTTCAGGGGGGGGCAGATGCCCCCCTGTGCCACTATGGAAGCCCCGCCTCTGTTTCTCTTTCTCTTTCTCTCTTTCTCTCTCGCTTCATCACCCACTCCCTTCCTTTCTTTCCTTTTCGTAATATCATTATTCGTAATATCATTATTCCTCCTCCTCCTCCACCTCCCCCTCCTCCTCCTCTTCCACCTCCACCTCCTAGACCACCACCTCCTAAACCTCCTCCTCCACCTCCTCCACCACCTCCACCCTCCTCCACCTCCACCCCCACCCCCCTCCCTAAACTTCCACCTCCTCGTCCACCTCCTCCACCTCCTTCTCCACCTCCACCCCCCCTCCTCCTCCTTCACCACCTCCCCCTCCACCACCTCCTTCTCCACCTCCACCCCTCACCCCCTCCTCCACCTCCACCCCCCACCCCCTCCTAAACTTCCACCTCCCTCTCCCCTCCACCCCCACCTCCCCCTCCTTCTCCACCCACCTCCTTCTCCACCTCCCCTCCCCCTCCTCCTCCTCCTCCCCCCCCCCTCCCCCTCCACCTCCTCCTCCACCTCCTCCACCCCCCTCCTTCTCCACCTCCTCCACCTCCACCACCACCTCCTCCACCTCCACCTCCCGACCTGAATCATCTTGGTGTGGAGTCCCTGTCCCATCTCCGTGCCTCCGTGGGTCAGCAGGACAGAGCCATCGGTGAAGACGTGGACAAGAGCTCCCGCCTGGTTGAGGAACAGCACGGAGAAGGCGATGCCGAATTTGGTCGGAAGGAGGTAGATGCCCCGTTTCCTGTACTTGCTGCCTCTGGGGGGGGAGAAGAAAAAGGAAGGGGGTGAGATGAGGGGTGAGGGGGAAAGGGTGAAAGGGGAGATGAGGGGAGGGTGAGAAAGGGGGAGGGGTGAGGGGGTGAAAAGAGTGGGAGAGATGAGGGTGAAAGGTGGGAGGAGATGAGGGTGAAAAGGGGGTGAGAAGGGGAGAGATGAGGGGAGAGATGAGGTTAGAAAGAGGGGAGAAAGGGGAAGGGAGGGAGAGATGAAGGGGGAAGGGGGAGATGAGGGGTGAGAAAGGGGGAAGAGATGTGGGGTGAGAAATGGGGGGGGAGATGAGGGGGTGAGAAGGGGAGATGAGGGGGTGAGAAATGGGGGAGGGAGGAGATGGGGACGGGAGGGTTGGGTTTTTGTGTCGTCGAATGTAGGAGAGAAGGAAATGAGAAAGGGGGGAGGAGGAGGGAAGGGTAGAGGAGGAAAGTGGTGGAGAGAGAGATAGAGAGGATGAATGGAGGAGAGAAAGATGGAGATGAAAAATGGAGAGAAAGATCGAGAGAAAAAATGGAGGAGAGAAAGATAGAGAAGAAAAAGGGAAGAGAGAAAGAAAGAGAAGAATAAAAAAGGGATTCCTCTACCATTTTTCATTCATATATCCATCTAATAATTTCTATACAAATGAAGACAAGAAGACAAAACAATTTATATTTACCCAATTTCCATACTATCTTTCCCCTTTTTTTGGCAGACAAATTTCAAAAACGAAAATTCTATACAAATGAAAAAACAATTTATATTTACCCAATTTCCATACTATTTTTTTTTTTTTTTTTTTTTGGCAGACATATTTCAAAAACGAAAATTCTATACAAATGAAAAAACAATTTATATTTACCCAATTTCCATTTTTTTTCTTTTTTTGGCAGACATATTTCAAAAACGAAAAAATAACAAAAAAAAAACGAATTTTTACTTATTAAACCGCTCGACAGCTTCCCGGCGCGCGTGATAGGTCGACTGAGCTATGACGTCATCCCAACAGCGGCGAATCGTGCACCTATCAAGAGGCTGATCGAAATGTGTGACGTCACCGGAGTCGATCATGTTCTTCCTCCGAATCTGTGAATAGAGAGTGAGGGATAATGAGAGGAAGGGAGAGGGGGAGGAAGGGAGGGAAGAGGAAGAGAAGAGGGGGAGTAAGGGAGGGAGAGAGGGAGGGAGAGGGAGAGGGGGAGGAAGGGAGGGAGAGAGGGAGGGAGGGAGGGAGAAGGAGGAGGAGAGGGGGAGGAAGGGAGGGAGAGAGGGAGGGAGGGAGAGGCAGACAGACAGACAGACAGACATCCTCCACTAAAAGACATCTTCAGAAAATAATTTTTAAAAATCCTCAATTGAACTCATCCCCAGTAAAAAAAAAAAAAAAAAAAACATCCTCAACTGAACTCACC
>NC_091572.1:3763430-3773430 GCF_042767895.1 Penaeus vannamei
CTCGCTCAGACGCCCTCGGACGCTGAGGTAGAACTTGAAGAAGAAGCTGTGGGTATTTCGAAGGCTTATTAGGAAATGTAATTCTGTTTGTCTGTTGCTCTATTAGGAAATGTAATTCTATTTGTTATTATTAGGAAAAGTTATTCCTTATTAGGTAATTAATTCCTTTTTAGGTAAATAGATAATATTAGGTAAATGTAATTCCTTATTAGGTAAATGTAGTTGCCTTATTAGGAAATGTAATTCTGTTTGTGTGTCATTCTTACTATTAGGAAGTAGAAAGATTAGGGAGATGTAATTCCTTATTAGGTAATTAATTTCTTAATGGGAAATTAATTTCTTATTGGGTAATTAATTTCTTATTGGGTAATTAATTTCTTATTGGGTAATTAATTTCTTATTGGGTAATTAATTTCTTATTGGGTAATTAATTTCTTATTGGGTAATTAATTCCTTATTAGGTAATCAATTCCTTATTAGGTAAATAAATAGATAAGTATTAGGTAAATGTAATTCCTTATTAGGAAATGTAATCCTGTTTGTCTGTCGCTCTATTAGGAAATAGAAAGATTAGGAAATGTAATTTTGTTTGTTATTATTAGGAAATGTAATTCCTTATTGGGTAATTAATTCCTTATTAGGTAAATAGATAATGAGGATTAGGTAAATGTAATTGCCTTATTAGGAAATGTAATTCTGTTTGTCTGTCGCTCTATTAGGAAATAGAAAGATTAGGAAATGTAATTTTGTTTGTTATTATTAGGAAATGTAATGCCTTATTGGGTAATTTATTCCTTATTAGGTAAATAGATAGATAAGTATTAGGTAAATGTAATTCCTTATTAGGAAATGTAATTCTCTTTGTCTGTCGCTCTATTAGGATATAGAAAGATTAGGAAATGTAATTTTGTTTGTTATTATTAGGAAATGTAATTCCTTATTAGGTAATTAATTCCTTATTAGGTAAATAAATTGATGAATATTAGATAAATGTAATTCCTTAGTAGGTAAATGTAATTGCCTTATTAGGAAATGTGATTCTATTTGTCTATCATTCTTACTATAAGGAAATATGAATTTATTTGTTTATTATTTTTACTTTATCAGGAAATATGAGGTTTGTCACCATTACTTATCAGTAAATATTATGTGATTTGTATAGTACTATCACTTATCAGGAAATATTTTATTTGTTTATTACTATTATTTTATTGGGAAATATAACGTTTATCGATATTACTTATCAGAAAATATTGTGATTTGTCTTTTACTATCACGTATTAGAAAATTTTATCTTATTCATCTATTACTATTGCTAAGGAGGAAAAATAAATCTATATTTTTACAAATCCTCATTAGGAAATATGAACTATTTTTTTTTTCTATTACCGTTGCTAATTAGGGCAAACAAATCTATTTCTTACTATTTCTTATTAGGAAATAATCTTATCAGGACATATAATTTCACTTGTCTACTACTATTACTTATAAGGACTTATGATTATATACGTCTATTGATATTCCCCATTAAGGTTTCTAAGCCCAAATGTCTATTATTTACACATCAAAACACAAGCCCAGATAGTAGTTAGTGGCTAGAGTATCGGACACACACACACACACACACACACACACTCGCTCACTCTCTTTATCTCTCTCTCTCTCTCTCTCTCTCTCTCTCTCTCTCTCTCTCTCTCTCTATCTATCTATCTATCTATCTATCTCTCTCTCTCTCTCTCTCTCTCTCTCTCTCTCTCTCTCTCTCTCTCGCTCTCTCTTTTTCTTTCTCTCTCTCTCTCTCTCTCTCTCTCTCTCTCTCTCTGTCTCTCTCTCTCGCTCTCTCTCTGTCTCTCTCTCCTGTTTGCTCTTTCTGTCTCTCTCTCCTGTCTCGCTCTCCTGTCTCGCTCTCTCTCTCTCTCTCTATCTATCTCTCTCTCTCTCTCTGTCTTTTCTCTTTCTCTTTCTCTTTCTTTTTCTCTTTCTCTCTCTCTCTCTTTCTTTTTCTTTCTTTCTCTCTTTCTCTTTCTTTCTTTCTTTCTTTCTTTCTTTCTCTCTTTCTTTCTTTCTTTCTTTCTCTCTTTCTCTCTTTCTCTCTTTCTCTCTTTTTCTCTTTCTCTCTTTTTTCTCTCTCTTTCTCACTCTCTCACTCTCTCTCTCTCTCACTCTCTCTCTCTCTCTCTCTCTCTCTCTCTCTCTCTCTCTCTCTCTCTATATATATATATATATATATATATATATATATATATATATATATATATATATATATATGATGGATGATGCAAATGAGAACAGACCAAGTCGGAGGCAGCGCATTCGAATGACCGACGAAGAAGAACACAAGCCCAAATAAGCCTTATAGTACTCCTCCGTAAGAGTGGTTTTTCCCTTTCACAGACCTGAGGGCCAGCGTTCGGCGGTACTCGACCATGCCTCCGGGAGCAGACGGCGCCAGAGGGAGCATCTGCAGGAGTCGTGACGTCCCGGTTTCGAGGAGAGAGGAGTCCCAGCAACGACCTTCGAGGTTCTGCAGGAGAAAGAAATGGGTGGAATTCGTATGAAAGAGAGAGAAGGAGGGAGAGAGAGGAAGAGAGGGAAGGAGAGAGAGGGATAGAGGGAAGGAGGGAAGGGGGGAGAGGGATAGAGGGAAGGAGGGAGAGAGGGCAGAGAAGGAAGGAAGGGGAGGGAGAGAAGGCAGAAGGGAAGGAGGGAGAGGGAGGAAAGAAGGAGAGAGACAGAGATTAGAAAGGGAAGGACGGAGAGAGGGAGAGGAGGAGAGAGACAGAGACAAAAAGAGGGAAGGAGGGAGACAGTGAAGGAGGAAGGAGGAGGGAGAGAAACAGAAGACAAAAGAAGGAAGGAGGGAGGGAGAGGGGAAGGAAGGAAGAAGAAGACAGAAAGAAAGAGACAGAAGGAGGGAGAGAGGGGGAAGGAATAGGAAGATGGAGAGAAAGGAGGAGGAGAGAGAGAGAGTAAGAGAAAGAGAAAAATAAAGAAAAAGAAACACACCAACATCAAGAAATAATACGAAAAACCAGAGAAAACGAAAACAAAAAACAAAAAAAAACGAAAAAACACACCCCCACGCCCACATACCCCCAACCCCTCCTTATCTATCCACCCCTCCCCCTACCTCCCTCCCCCTATCTATCATCCCCCCTCACCAACAGCGGAAAAAAGAAAGACACACCAAGAGAAAAAAAAATCTAAAAAAAAACAGAAAACAAAAACAAAAAAACGAAAAACACACCCCCACGCCCACATACCCCCAACCCCACCTTATCTATCCACCCCTCCCCCTACCTCCCTCCCCCTATCTATCATCCCCCCTCACCAACAGCGGCAAGACGGTCGTGGGGCCCATCCCTCCGAACGCCACGACCACCTCCTCCACGGTCGTCGTCTCCCGCAGGAACCTCACTCTCAGGCCGGCGTTGACGATGGCTATGTCGTCCTCGCGCCTCCGGGACTGCTTGAAGCCCAGGAAGTACTCGCTCTGGGAAGGGGGAGGGGAGAAGGGGTGAGGGTGGGGTGGGGATGGATGGATGGATGGATGGATGGATGGATGGATCGCTGGATGGATGGCTCTCTTTCTCTCTCTATCTGTTTATCTCTCTCTCTCTCTCTCTCTCTCTCTCTCTCTCTCTCTCTCTCTCTCTCTCTCTCTCTCTCTCTCTCTCTCTCTCTCTCTCTCTCTCTCTCTCTCTTTCTTTCTCTCTCTCTCTCTCTCTCTCTTTCTTTCTTTCTCTTTATCTTTATCTCTCTTTCTCTATCTATCTATCTATCCATCTACCTGTGTGTGTGTGTGTGTGTGTGTGTGTGTGTGTGTGTGTGTGTGTGTGTGTGTGTGTGTGTGTGTGTGTGTGTGTGTGTGTACGTGCGTGTGTGAATGCATGTGCGTGTGTATGTGCGTGCGTGTGATGTAACCCACTGGAGGAAAGACGGGAAAATTCACCTTCTGGCTGAACGGAATAAGGACCGTCACGAGAACCTCTTCAGGCCGGACGCTGTTCCTCCTATAACCCGTGAAGAAGTGCTGGTCCATCAAGATTTCTCTTTCGCCATTTTCTGCGTAAAAAACAAAAATCTCAGCATATGCGTTGCGTATATATGTATCTTTCGCTATAAGACGAGGGGACTAATCAGTCAACGAAAGATTATCAGAGAATTCGACTGAAATTCTGAATATTTGAATTATAACGGTCATTCAACGGCTATGTATTCACCAATAACTATTCCGTTTTGTTAATTTAAACTGTCATCTATAACATAAACGTTGATATATTCACGTAAATGTACGCTATATCATGAGTGTAGTGCATTAAAGTGAAGATATTGACGTTTATGATCTAGATGAAAGATTAAATTAAGAAAATACTGAATAAATGCAACTAGTCTGAGAACGTATAAATAGGGACTACCTGCGCTGCGGACCGTCAGTCTGGCTCCAGCAGCCGCTAGGAGAGGGTTGAGGTCGCTTATAGGTGAAGACGTCATGATGTTCCCGCCAATTGCCTTTTAGAGGAAGGTCACAATTAAAAACATCGGAAAAAAAATCTAGCAGTAGCAATAATATCATAAGAACCTACTCAGCTTTAAAAAATAGTAGCAGGAACAATTTTAACGATAATCTTGCAATATTACAAGAACTTATTTTACAAAATCACGTTTTAAGTCTCTCACCGCCGCGTTTCTGATCTGTTTCCCGCCAAACCAGCGCAGCATTTCTAAGATGGCGGAGAATATTCTCGTACGGTATTCTGTCGATACCAAACATCATTATAATTGTTGTAGACTGCACAAACTGGTTTACATTACCTTTTTTTTCATTTATACATATATTAATCTTTCATATATCAATTTCTATAAATAAAGGGATCCTGCATATAAAAATTACCTCATCACGAACGCCTAAAAACTGACCTTTCACCTTTGTCGACTCCACAAAGCATCTATTTTTTTCATTTATTCATATATTTATCTTTCATATATGAATTTCTAAAAATAAAGGGATCCCGCATATAAAAAAAATACTTCGTCATCACGAACGCTTAAAAACGTACAAACTGAACCGAAATGAATTGACCTCCCTTCACCTTTGTAGACTGCAAAAAGCGGTTAACATTACCACATCTATTTTTTTCATGTATTTATATATTTATCTTTCATATATCAATTTCTAAAAATAAAGAGATCCCGCATATAAAAAAAATACGCCTAAAAACGTACACACTGAACCGAAACGAATTGACCTCCCTTCACCTTACCCGGCAGAGCGTTGACCTGTCGCCTCAACGTTTCTTCGACGGCGGAAAGGGTCACAGACGCCCCGAAGGCCACGCCCCCCTTCGTCAGCGCCACCTTCGTCAGTTCCGCCACGTTGGTCGGGTTGATAAGGACGGGGTATGTCTGGTTCTTGAATTTTACTTCGATACCTTTTGCCGACGGAGAGTTAGGTGTGAGGTATTTCATGTAGCATACACAGGTATACACGCGCACAACACACATACATATATCTATACACGCTCACTCACGCACATGCATGTACATATTTATACACGTTCACACACACGCACATGCATGCACATATTTATACACAGTCACACACACGCACATGTATACACATATTTATACATGTTCACACAGACGCACATGCATACACATATACACGCACATGCATACACATATTTATACACAGTCACACACACGCACATGCATACACATATTTATACAGTCACACACACACACATGCATACACATATACACGTTCACATACACGCATGTGCATACACATATTTATGCACAGTCACACACACGCACATGCATACACATATTTATACACAGTCACACACACACACATGCATACACATATACACGTTCACATACACGCATGTGCATACACATATTTATGCACAGTCACACACACGCACAGGCATACACATATCCATACACGTTCACACACACACACATGCATGCACACATAAACAAACAAACACGTCCACACATAAACATACAAACACATACTAGTGAATACAAACAAACACAACAAAAAAATCACAAACTACAAATTTCTTCAAAACTAGTCACGTTCTACACCTTCCTCAAATCCCTCCTTTCATTCCCTCCCTAAAACTCCCCCCTTTTACTCCCTCCCTAAGACTCCATCCTTTTACTCCCTCCCCAAAAGTCCCTCCTTTTACTCCCTAAAACTCCATCCCGAAATCTCCCTCCTTTTACTCCCTCCCTAAAACTCCCTCCTTTTACTCCCTCCCTAAAACTCCCCCCTTTTACTCCCTCCCTAAGACTCCATCCTTTTACTCCCTCCCCAAAAGTCCCTCCTTTTACTCCCTAAAACTCCATCCCGAAATCTCCCTCCTTTTACTCCCTCCCTAAAACTCCCTCCTTTTACTCCCTCCCTAAAACTCCCCCCTTTTACTCCCTCCCTAAGACTCCATCCTTTTACTCCCTCCCCAAAAGTCCCTCCTTTTACTCCCTAAAACTCCATCCCGAAATCTCCCTCCTTTTACTCCCTCCCTAAAACTCCCTCCTTTTACTCCCTCCCTAAAATTCCCTCCTTTTACTCCCTAAAACTCCCTCCTTTTACTCCTTCCCTAAAACTCCCACCCTAAATCTCCCTCCTTTGACTCCTTCCCTAAAACTCCCTCATTTTACTCCCTCCTTTCCTCACCGACTTCCGTGTTTCCCACCACAATCCGGGCGCCAGGATGCTCGGCCTTGAGGCAGAGGAGCTCGGAGAGGGAGCTGGGCCTCAAGTAGGAGACTCGAGGACCACGAAACACGAGGTTTTGGGTCTGCCATTCCGGGTGGAGCTGCGGCCGGGGGGGCGGGGGGGGGGAGGAGAAATGGCTTGTAGATTATTGTTTATTGACGAATTATTATGTTTTTTGTGTTAATATTTCTTTCTCTTTCTCTTTCTTTCTTTCTCTCTCTCTGTCTCTCGCTCTCGCTCTCGTTCTCTCTTTCTCTGTCTGTCTGTCTGTCTCTCTCTCTCTCTCTCTCTCTCTCTCTCTCTCTCTCTCTCTCTCTATCTATCTATCTATCTATCTATCTATCTATCTATCTATCTATCTCTCTGCGTCTCTCTCTCTCTCTCTCCCTTTCCCTCTCTCTCTCTCTCTCTCTCTCTCTCTCTCTCTCTCTCTCTCTCTCTCTCTCTCTCTCTCTCTCTCTCTCTCTCTCTCTCTCTCTCTCTCTCTCTCTCACTCTTATTTATCATATATTTTTCACCTTGAGTTCTGGGGGGAAGATAATCTCTTGCGTTGGGTCGTAAGGTTGGAATTCCTTTGTGTCGTAAAGAACGTGGGAGATGTCGTCAGTGACTCCGTTGACGTTGTTGACATCACCGTTCGTCTCCCCGTTCATGTGGTCGTTCATTTCTCCGTTCATGTCGTTGTTCATGTCTCCGTTCATGTCGTTGTTCATGTCTCCGTACATGTCGTTCGTGTCTCCGTTCATTTCTCCGTTCATCACTTTGTTAAAAATAGGGGAAAAAAGAATAGAAAGATGAGAAATGAGAAAGAGTTTGGGAAGGATAACGAAGGAGAATAAAAAGATTGAGGAGGAATATGAGAAAATGGATGAAAACGACACAACAGCAACTAGAAGGATAACGAAGGAAGAATAAAAACAAAAATGAAGAGGAATATGAGAAAATGGATGAAAACGACACAACAGCAACTAGAAGGATAACGAAGGAAGAAAAAAAAACTAGAAGGATAACGAAGGAAGAAGGAAGAAAAAAATGAGGAGGAATATGAGAAAATGTACGAAAAACGACACAACAACAACAAACTAGAACAATAACAAATACAAATTTCCATAAAAAAAAATATTGACAAAAACTCCCGCAATATCTCACCGACTCATGAACAGCTTCCCTATTACCTTTCACATCACACCCCTTGCCCTTCCTTCTGCAGCAGTCACTCCGCCCACAGCTGCCTCCTGCCCCTGCGTCGGTGGTGAAGCTCCGGAAGCCCTCAATGATGGGTCTGTAGCCCGTGCAGCGACACAGATTCCCTGAGGAAACCCCGGAGAGAAATTAGGAAGGAAAATGGGCCCTTATAAAGATATCAATTGTTAATGCAACGTCCTCGATAGAGAGAGGGAGGGAGATGGGGGGGGGGGAGAGAAACAGGAGAGAGAGGGAGAGAGAGAGAGGGGGGGGAAGAGAGAACCAAGAGCGAGATGCGGGGGAGAGAGAGAGACGGGGAGGGGGGAGAGAAACAAGAGAGGGAGGGAGAGAGAGAGAGATGGGGGGGGGAGAAACAAGAGAGGGAGAGAGAGAGAGTGAGATGGGAGGGGAGAGAGAGAAACAAGAGAGGGAGGGGGAGAGGGAGAGAAACAAGAGAGGGAGGGAGAGACAGACAGAAACAAGAGAGAGGGGGAGGGAGAGAGAGAAACAGAAAGACAAAGAAAGAAAAAAAAATCATAATTATCCCTTTATCTCTAGAGAGAGAGAGAGACAGACAGAAAGTGAAAAAAATAATAATAATAAATAAAAAAAAGATGAAGCAATCGACAAAGAAAAAAATGAAAATAGAAAGCAACCAATAAAGAAAAAAACACAACGAAAAAGAATTACCCAATCAAGAGGATAAACTAAACTAAACTAATAAAAAAAAGCAGCAAATGAGAAACAAGCGAAAAGACCCAACGACCTCACCAGCAAAATACTCGTCGAGGTCCGCCATGCTCGGCCTCGGCTTGTTCCTGAGCAGCGTGTACATGGACATGACCATCCCGGGCGTGCAGAAGCCGCACTGGGACCCGTGGGCGAGGGCGATCCGCTCCTGGACGGCGTGGAGGCCCGTCCTCGTGGACCCGATGCCTTCCACCGTCGTCACAGCCAGGCCGTGGAGCGACACCACGGGGGCCAGGCACGCGTTGATGGAGTAGTGTCTGGAAGGTCAAGGCACAAAGGTCAAAGGACTCAGGTCAAGGCACTTAAGACGAGGCACTCAGGTCAGGGCACAAAGGTCAAGAGACTCAGGACTCATGGTTTTCATGGCGGAGAAAAGGGGCGTTGCTCTCTAATGTTGCTTGAAATTAATGTCTGTCTTACTGTCATGTATTATCTTGGTAGTGTTACATATATATATATATATATATATATATATATATATATATATATATATATATATATATATATATAATACAAAAAGGCAATCAAATTCGAGACCATAGCTTGAAAGAAAGATCATCCTACACATGCATTCTAGGTCCTCTCCCCAGAATAATAATTACAATGCACAAACAGACATCGAGTAGATCACAAGACACATGAGATGAACCAAAGCTAACAAGACATTACTTAGACAGCCGAGTGTAACAGAAAGAAGACCCTGTTGCATGTCTACTGCAACTGCGTGACAGCAACGGGAGAAAGGAGATTACAGAAGCTTTAATATCTGCAGAGCGTGAGTAGTGTTTTATAATAGCATTACAGGGTATAATAATGTGAGATAAAGTGGGTTATGGCTTCCGGATTATGGGTTTTCCGGCATTGTGAAAAGGGGACATGCTGGGAGTGATGGATTGGTACAATGAGGAAGTGTTATCCAATAAAATGATGGAGTGAGAGAGAGAGAAAGAACGAGTAAGAAGGAAATAGACAAAGACAGAAGAAGGAATAGAACAAACAGACAAGAAGAGAGAGAGAAAAAAAAGCGACATACAGAGACAGAATAAGAAATGGACAGAAAAGACAGACAGAGAGGGAGGAAGAAAAGGAGAAAAATGAAGACAGACAGAGACAGAAGAAGAAAGAAACAGAACCAAACAGATTGACGAGACGGACATACAGACAGACAGAAATTTTCAGGGAAAGAAGAAGAAAAGGAGAAAAAAAGTAGACAGAGACAGAATAAGAAATAAAACAAAACAAACAAGCCGACAGAAAGAGAGAGAGGAATGAAAGTAGAATAATAAGAGAGAGAGAGGAAGAAAAGGAGCAAAAGAGAGAGAGAGAGTTTCAGAGAGA
>NC_091572.1:3778430-3783430 GCF_042767895.1 Penaeus vannamei
CAGGGTCCCAAGGATTGCATGACGAAGTGAAATTGCAGCGAAAAAGAAAAGAAAGAAAGAAAGGAAAAAAAAAAAAAAAAAAAAAAAAAAAAAAAAAAAAAAAATAAATATATATATATATATATATATATATATATATATATATACATATATATTTATATAAAAGATTGCGTAACAAATGGATTGTTGCATATCAATTGAATTCGTTGACCGCCTAAAATGAATTCTCTAAACTGTAAGTTACATAATCTTATAAATATGCGATAATATCTGCATATCTACCTTGTCCTCTAACAGACAAAACAAATAAACTATTGCAACAAGCATGACAAATATTAAATATTAAATATAAAAAACCCTCACACACTTCTGCATGAGCTGTCATAATCTGAGATTAATAGAGCCAAAATAAGTTTAAATTCTGTAACTGACAATTAATTCAGCTCAGAGTATCCTAAGATATTAGTAATCAAGCTCACTATAAATATATTCAATTACTATAATATCTGTACCACGGAAGAACATAATAATACGTAAATTATACTGATTTTCGTTCGGGAATATTCCAACATTCCCGAGAGTATTAAATGAAATTCCGTGTAATTCTCTTAATAAATATAATAGAAACTCGCTTTTTTCCTCTTCATCTTCATTCACACTTTTTCCTATATTCTAAATGAAATTCCGTGTAATTCTCTTAATATAATAGAAACTCGCTTTTTTCGCTCTTCATCTTCATTCACACTTTTTTCTATATTCTAAATGAAATTCCGTGTAATTCTCTTAATATAATAGAAACTCGCTTTTTTTTTCTCTTCATCTTCATTCACACTTTTTTCTATAGTGACTCTCCATTCTGGCGTCGCGAACTTTCCAGAATTCGTGAAAGTTGGAATGGCGTCGTGTTCAACTCAAGTTCTAATTGCATGGGACAATAGCCGCTACAATATATATATATGTTTTTCTTTTTTCTTTAATTATTTTTAGTAACTAATGAAGGCCTTTATGAAGCACCTAATTTATTAAAACAAAATTCAGTTGCACCATTTCGATTGGCTTGCATAAGAGTGAAGCCATGATTCTGTGGTTGTAGTTCTCATGTACTGTTATTACATCATCGCAAGTTTATACGCTTTTGTTATATATACATACAGTCTGTTGTAGCAATGCTCCTCATATGGAGGACTGACAATCGATACAAAATCTTGTAAATAGTTCGTAAATAGCTCGGAGGGTTCTGTTTACACGGAGTTAAAAGAAAACGGAATAATACAAACGAAGAGAAAGAAAACGAGTAAGAGGGGGGTCCCTTCCATATAAATTTACTTTCACCGCACATTCTATATAATTTACTAGGATGCCCCCCCGAAGACCTGTATGCTATATATTTTTCCTCTACCGTGTATGGGGTATTAAGTACTATGACCTGGGTGAAAGCCATACCAAATTGCCCCCTGGAAATTGGGTACAAACGCAAAAATACGCCACCATTTAATGTTTCTCTTACTACTGTTGTCTTTCTCACTATCATTGTGTCTAAATCGTCTCACGACATTTATTCTAAACCTGTCTCAGCTGTTTATTGAACCTCCCGACACGATCAGAAAACGCACCTTCTCTTAGTCAAACCATACAGTCTTACAAATTCATTTTTCTTCCTCGTTTTCATTCATATGAAGGAAGAATCAGGACTGGTCTTATGGGTCCTTCGTAATAAGGGTTTGAGGTCCGTGACTCGCTTCTCAGTAATCTTTGAGCTACCATACGCGAACACGCATCAGCTGATCTAAATGCCCGCTAACCCTCTGTGAAGCGACCGGCTCGTTATATACCAGGGTACAGATAACGTGAGCTGGTAAAATGCTTTTTTTTTTTTTTTTTTTTGTCTTTTTTTTTTTTTTTTTGGCTTAGAAAAGGACGCTCGGGGCTCGCATCTTGGGGGGGGGGGGGGAAGGCGTGTTGTAAAACTGATTTATCTTGTGTAAGCGTTCTTAATTCTGGATTAGGCCTATCCGCAAGCTTCCTCTGTACTTACTTTTAAGCCTTCCTAGTTATAGGTCTGTTTCTTATATACTATACTCGATATGACTGTGTATATGTGTGCGTGTGTGTGCGTCTGTGCGTGCGTGTGTGTGTGTGTGCGTGTGTGCGTGTGTGTGTGTGTGTGTGTGTGTGTGTGTGCGTACATATACATGTATATATGTATAAATATTTATGTAAGAGTCCAAATTGTTACACCACAGCCTCCCATTAGCCTACTGTAAGCAATGATATTTTGGTACACCTTTAAATGTTTACTGCATTACGAGATTACTATCTATTAACTTTAATGGCACAAGGCAACAGGCCTGAAATGCCCTGTTTGCCCGTTAGAGAGGACCAAGAGCTACAGCTGTTGGGGGAAAAGGACGCCATGCCCCATTCCCCAAACGAGGGTTCAGATAACAACTCAATTTCTCTTCTTTTTCTTCTTCTAATTCAAATTCAGACTGGACAGTCGTGTGTCAAGATATCATCTCGGTCTTTCGCCATCTCCTTGCCTTAATTCGTGTCGCTGATAACAACGTCTTTGGTATAAGTGGCAAGAGGGGCGGAGAGAGAGAGAGAGTAGGCATAGGCTGTGTCCGCGTAGACATAGGTTGTGTCCGCGGGGTACTTTGGGGTCCGGGTCTTGGGATCATTAGAATATATGAATTTGGCCTTCTTAACACACACACACACACACACACACACACACACACACTCACTCACTCACTCACTCACTCACTCACTCACTCACTCACTCACTCACTCACTCACTCACTCACTCACTCACTCACTCACTCAAACACACACACACACACACACACACACACACACACACACACACTCAAACACTCAAACAAACACACTCACACACAAATACTTCCACAAACACTTCCGTACCCACTCGCATGCACACAAGCACTTCCGCCAAGCACAGCTAACCACTGCCAGACGTAAGACATCCCGCACGTGTCTGTCACAGAGTAGCTGCGGCTGCCCAGTGTCGATCGGGTATCCGTACGCGGTCACAACACAACACCAATGTCTAGACTTTTTTTTTCTTTTTTTTTGGATAGAATTAACTGAAGAATGTCTCGTCTCCTGAATTTAGAATTGGAATAACTAATATAGTAGATGTATGTATTTTTTATATATATACATTATTTTTTTTTACAATAATACAATAATTTTTGGAGAAATAAGGATACATAAATATAGAGAGAGAGCGAGAGAGAAAGGGAGATAAAGAGAGATAGAGGGAGAGAAAGAGAGAGAGAGAGAGAGAGAGAGAGGAAAAGAGAGATAAAAGAAAAGAGAGAGATGGAGAGAACACAAGGTTAATCACCATTTGGACACCGAATTCCTGACACACATTTTGGAATTAAATTTAGCATTTGTGTAGCTGGAAACACAAATGAAAGATGTGGATGTTTATGTTTATTTTCGCGCAGAAAAATACACACACACACAACATGAACAAACTAATATATTGATTGCACATAGTTGTACATGTCTTATTGTTCTTATGAGAATGATGACTACAGTTAGACACAAACTTATGTTCAAAACTACATCTTGATTTTTTTCTTATCTTTTCTTTCTTATCAAACTGAGGAAATCATCTACCCTTCTTATCGATTTTTTCTTATCTAACAGAGTAAGAAAGTTATCTTTCTTAACAAATTAAGGAAATCATATTACTTTCTTTACTTCTTAAAAAAAAGGAAAAACAAATGATCTCACTTTTTCTTTCTTAAAAAAAAAAACAGGATATTATCTTCCCTCCCTTCTTAAGCAAAAAAAAAAAAAAAAAAAAAAAAAAAGAAAATAACCTTTCAATCTTCCTTTCTTAACAACCAGAAGAAAAAAAACATCTTCTTTTATTTACCCCCTTTCTTATCTTCTTTTATTTACCCTCTTTCTTATCTTTTTTTATTTACCCTCTTTCTTATCTTCTTTTATTTACCCTCTTTCTTATCTTCTTTTATTTACCCTCCTTCTTATCTTCTTTAATTTACCCTCTTTCTTATCTTCTTTTACTTACCCTCTTTCTTATCTTCTTTTATTTACCCTCTTTCTTATCTTCTTTTATTCACCCTCTTTCTTATCTTCTTTTATTTACCCTCTTTCTTATCTTCTTTCATTTACCCTCTTTCTTATCTTCTTTTATTTACCCTCTCTCTTAACAAAGCGAGGAAATAACCTTACCTTCTTCCCATTCACAAAAAATACCAGAGTACTCATTGGTCCTGCGTCCTGGGCCATGGAAACACACACACACTCAGGCAGCTCTCTCTGTGCACAACTTATTACAACAGGTGCGTAGGACTGACTGAACCTCCCCGTGGAGTGGTGGGGGACATGCCAGTTCGTGACGGCCAGGTTCACATATCCACTTATATATGAGCGTATGTGTGTGTGTGTGTGTGTGTCTGTGTGTGTGTCTGTGTGTGTGTGTGTGTGTGTGTCTGTGTGTGTGTGTGTGTGTGTGTGTGTGTGTGTGGCCCAGCTATATCTATATCTGTTTACTATATGGTACATTTATATAATCTTACACGTCTGTCACATACGTATCTTCACACAGACATATACTTAGGCATATACACCTGGCCGTTGCTTCCTCTGTTCATTCCTCTCTTCTTGCCTCACCAGACATTAGAGTGTTGTGTTGTCTATCTCTTCTATCTATGTATTGTTGTAACTTTTCCCTATTCATCACCGTAAGTCACGTGCTAACAACGTGACTTGGTGCGATCTCTAAACCAGTGTATAGGGGATGCATCTCTAGACATGAACGCGGTCCCAGCCTGTGCTACAGTGTGTAGGCTTGTATTATACATCGCTAATTGTAGACTGATAAAAAAGGAAGGAAAAGCATGATAAATATCCGCGGTAGAAAGGTACTGTCAAGTTGGAAAAAGGCAAAAATAACATTAAGTTTGATCAGTATTTGAAATCTAAAGAACCGTTAATAA
>NC_091572.1:3788430-3790930 GCF_042767895.1 Penaeus vannamei
CTTATTATTTACACATCAATTTCCGTAGTATACATATATTTCCTTCTTTCCTTGGCTTTCAGGGTCAATATGGTGGCTATAGGTCTAGTTGGTTTCCAAGGACTAATTTTTTCATAGTACTGATGTAGACCATTTTTGAGGAAAGAAATGTATTATTTGTTTTAATGCTACTGTTATTTTTTCTATTAATTCTTCGGTAAATCTAGCACTAACACCTACCCATCCACACCAATTGCCATAGCCTCTACTCCTTTGGGTGTTTCAGCAAAGACCAACAAATCTCGTTTCCATAAAATGTGTACCCAGTTCAAGCTTTTGTATTTTGTGTTTCAGTCTGAATTTGAGATTTTCCGCATGTATTGTTTGCAAATGGTACTCCTCCTAGATGAAGATTTAACGACTGTTTTTGTCTGGCTTAATTTCTGTCGATCTTGTGCTACAGAAGAAAGTCCTAATGTCAAGATGTCAAGATATTCCAAATAAAAATTTAAATATATTACTTACACTCCAGTTTGTTCTTTAACTTTAGGCATGTTAGTTAAAGAAACAAATACTGTTATACCACTTGCCAGCATACTAGTTTGGCCTCCACAAAAAATATGTAGTGAACATGTACTCCATAAAGTAATTACTTATTGCCGATTGAAGAGCTCTAATTTTCATTCTGGTCCCAAGGAATTCATCCTCTCCCAGTACAAAAAAAGGTAACTCATGTAAACACTATTCCTAATACCTATTTGTTCATCAACCTAATAACAATAGGTAAATCGTACATAGATTCAAGCGAGGATGAGTATTCATTAACGCATGCCACTCCATGCCTAGGTGATTAGGGCCTGTGGAGCCTCATACCAGCAATTGGGGCATGGGCATATGATATAATGAGGCACTGTCTTGTATCCTTGATTATGTGCCATGATGTGGCATCCGTTGCCAATGGGTTTACTTATTGTTTACAAGGTAGTAGTTGTATGTGTTTTTTTTTTTTTATTTATTTTTTTTTTTTTATTCTTATTTTAATAAATAAGAAAGGGATATAAAGGTATTATATATTGTAAAATAACATTTATGTAAATTTTGTAATTCTTTATCGGGTTCTTACATTAACTAGTGATTTATATAATATTGCCATTATTTTCATCACTATAGACAGGGCACAATGAAACAACACATTAGAAAATATAAATTTGTTTTTTTAGTTTTTACAAAATAAGTTGCTCTGTAATATTTCTGTTTGTGTGGTAAGTAAATTGTGCTCTAAGATTAGGAGTCAATTTATTTTCAGGCTAATTGATATTATTTTTTTCATTATGCAGACTGTACAAAGTGTAACTAAATATTATGGAATGTATAAGAAGAGTGTTTACAAATATCTGATTATTTGTATACTTATGATAAGGTCATGATCAGTATCCATTTTTTTAATGGAATTTTCTAACAGGAATATGTGGATTAAAGCTATTGTATTTATAATGGTACGTGAAGAATTAATTCAGCAAGTTCAGAAAGGGAAATGTGTAACTGATGTTTTGATACTGAATAATGATCTGATGCTGTAATCCTGAAATATCAATTACCATACTATTAAGTTTTGAAGACTGATTTTAAAAACTACCTAAAAAGAAGAGAGGAAAAAAATGCCAGTTTTCATTTATTTATCACATAAATAATAATTGATACCCCCCTTTTGCATGCTACTTAATTAGTACAGCAACTGATTATAAAAGTGCTGATGAAAATTAGAAAAATAAAAAAATAAAGAAATGGGAAGGAAGGACGTAGAATTTTTAAGAGAATATGTATTTAATCCATATATGTTTTTGAAATTACAACAGAAGAATAGTTATAAAAAATCTTATTATATATTTCTACGCATAATTGTTTGTTGCTGCCCCTTCCCCCTGGTGTATTAAAAATCTAATGTTTACTTCTCTTTCAATGTGATATACATTTTTTTTTTTTTTTTTCTCCTTTTAAGTTTAACACATTAAAGTTTATGCATCTATAGTAGAAGTTACAATATTCATCAATATCTTTAAGGCAATGAGAATACAATATGTTCTGTAGGTATTTCACTCAATCATAAACACTTTATGATTTTTATTAAGGGTATAAAGACATCTAATTGGAGGTTAGGATCCATTTTTGAATACTTTTGATAATGCAGGCCTCTACTTTGGCCTTTTTTGATGGATAAGAGAAGAAAATTTAAGGCACTGATTTGTGGCACCCCCCCCCCCCCTAAACCTTCTCTTACATGGAAACCCTCTCTTACATGGGCCTGTGACTCTGCACGTACCCCACACTATTATATACGATATAGAAAGAAACTCTGTGGCAAGATGCTTGTATAATCCACAGGAATAGTGACTGAGTTAAGAGTCCTGTGCTCTGCTAACATCAGTTTCATGAGTTACATTACTCGATTTGAAGATAGATATTTAGGAGAAATAGATATGTGTATTGATGATTAGCTTGAATAAGATTGTGGAATAATTAC
>NC_091572.1:3798430-3815930 GCF_042767895.1 Penaeus vannamei
TAGTATCAAGTCCATGCAAGTGTTGAAAAGTTTTATGTTGAAAAGTAGATCTGCCCCCACCACACTTCACAGTAATTTCACACTGGTATCAGAGTCAAGAAGTTGATTCCACATCCAAGTGTATGTATCGGACCTTTGTATTAAGACACAGGATCAAGTGTTAAGGTTCTATTCTACTTTGACTTTGACCCCAGCATGCTGATGGCTGCACCAAGAAGGGCAACTAGGTGTGAACTGAGGGCCTCATGATTGTAAAGCCAGTTCTCTACCACTGAACTATGGCACCATTTTATTACCTCTAGAGTCTTGGAATCTCCTAGAGGGGTTTATAATGTAGTGAGTTTTATTTAGTTTGATGCAATTAGCAAGCATTCTGTGACCAAACTTATAATGCTATTCCGCAACTACTCAAAATGCAAGGATTATCTATTGTGGAATTACCAGGCATGAATCTAGGTTGCTTCAGTTTCTGGTGCCTATGCACCAGAGACTGGTGCTTAGGTAGAGGACGAGAGTGAACACCTTGTTTAACTTGCTAAGCAGTGTACTGTCTCGATGGATCTCAGTCACAGTGTTCCCCATTCCTGTTCCATGGAAGGATGACCACATCTATCAATAAGTCTAGGGAAACAGTATTAGGCTTAATCCTTTGGATCTAGTTACCTTGTTGCCTGCATGTGGCCCAAATTCTGGTTTTAGGCTCACAAACTGGCAACTCTTCCAGGTGTTTGGCTTGTAGGCCCAGCCAGCACAAACTATCCATGTGTGGTATCAAGACTCCTTCCCTCCCCTTTTATGCCATTTTCCAAGGTTTATATTTGTGATTTGATATGGTTTATCGAGATGCTAATAGAATATTTTCCTTGAACACTCCATATCATATCTCAAGGTAATCTGCAATTCTCTGCCATAAAATGTTAAAATAAGTAACAATTTGTTATTTGTCATTTTTTAACATTTTCGTATTATTAAATTTTCCATAACAATGCGCTGCCAGTCATGGCAAGCAGGTGTAGGAACCTGAGAATGGAAGTAGTGTCCTCCCTGGAATCAGTTCTCTCCCAGGAAAGGCTAATGGATGGTACATTCCATCCATGTTTACTGGTGGAAATAATGCAAGGGCCCTTTTCTAAATGCCCACCAGAGTCTAATCTTCCTCTAAGAGCATTGTACATTCATGACAAGTGATTCCCATCATCTCAGCCCTCAGCCAGATTTTTCCATGACAATATATCCCATCACCTGACCCTTAGCCAAATTTTTTAATCATGTGACGGTCACATTACGTGGATTCATTGGGTTAGTGACCACTATGAAGGTTTGCTATCTGAGCCACAGATTCGCCTCCAAACTTGAGCTGTTCGGTGGGGATGCTTTCACCCACTGTCTTTCTGTCCTTGGGAATTACCTCTAGTTGGTTAGGTTAGGAGAGTAATTGCTGATGGAGGGAACTAAGACTGAGACTGTGACACCACCAGCGACTTAATTACTGGTTTTCCAACTAGATACAAATGCTCAAAATACCCAACCAGGATGCTCACAAACCATCAGGATGAGACAGTCTGGCTTACTGTAGAGCAAACTTCAATCATGTGTAGAGGGCTTGGTATTTATTAGGTAGGGCAAAGGTCATATATTAATAAATGGCCTTTGAGCTTGTCAGCTAAAGTCTTGACATGCTGTTCCCTGTCCCTTCTTTCCCCTGCCTGCCAGGAATCAGTGATCTGACTCTTGAAGGTTTATCAAGAAAATTAGCAGGGTCCTTGATTAATTGTTTGCAAATAAAAAAAGATATCTATAATTGCTGTCTTGAAGAGATTAGTCTTTTAGGGATATAGTGCAAATAATGATTATAGTGATATGTTGCTAATGCTGACATATATCTTATTATAGTCTGAATATGTACTTTGGTTATAACTTCATTCCAAAGGGGATATTTACAATACTAGGTTTTGCTTTTTATCAAACTTGGCATTTCACTCAAGGTGAAGAAAAGCTTTGAGAATACAAATTGCCATCTAAAAATACCTGTAATATAGAAATTACCACAAATATTGTCAATATGATAGTAACTACCAATACAAGACCATAGAAATAGGAATGCAGTTTTGGTTAACTGTTATAAGCATTTTATTTTACAAAGTTTATTCATAGTTGAATATTTATTGTTTAGTGACTACAATATATTTTATTGTATTGGACACTACAGATAAGGGGAAGAGATGTGTTAAACACAATGATAGACTCTTTGACTTTAGATTAAAAAAAACATTTTATAAGATTGATAAGAGGTATTTTAAGTTTATTCATCATTAGTACACATTCAAGGATTCACCTTGTAAGTAAAGGAGTATTGTCAAGCTGCCATTTTAATATTTAGTACATTTAATATGAGTGAGAATTCTCTTCAAATGAAGTATTCCGCAGTCAAAATTTGATTGTGAATATTCAAGGAGTTTTGGGTAGTGCATATATCCTGTATTCTTGGAATTTCTAAGTGTTAGATGTTTTGACATGTTAAATTCAGATCACTTTTGTTGAACAAAAGATTGATGTGATGTAGGAAAATATTATAAAATATTTCTATGATGATGGATATTTTGAAATTCCTCTTTTTTCATCTCTGTCATAAGTTCTTATAATCTAGGCAAGTCCATTTTAAAGGTTGTAAAGGAGGTCCTGCTATTAAAGGGAGAGAAAGGTGTGAAATAACTATGAAAATTGAGTTTAGAGTACCTGTACATAAAGATTTTACACATGAGTATTAGGGCCAAAGATAAAAATCAGTTATTGTAAGCTGTCACTTGCTAAATGCATGTTAGGTTGTTGGAATGCTTTGGGTTGTGGTAAATTGTAAAGGCGAGTCCGTCTTTTTTTTATAGTGTACAATAATATTGCATGTTTTTCTAAACAAGTTTACTGTGATTCCATTTTTTTTCTTTCTTTCTTTCTTTCTTACTTTCTTTCTTTTCTTCCCCATGTATTACTAGGGATAATTATGAAAAATAACATAGTCACCTTTCATTCCAGAGTTCCGGTTACTGACGGCTCTAGAAATAATTGAAGAAGTGAAGAAGCTCCAAAATGTGGCTTACCAGCTTGGCTTAGAAGAGGCAAAGGAAATGACACGTGGAAAATACCTTCACATCCTCAGCAGGAAAGAGAAATGACGTGGAACCAAGAGAAACCAAGAGGACGTGGGATATCAGCAAATTGTTGATGAAATAAGCGAAAAAAGCAAGAAGGTAATGATTGAGTACAAGAAGGATATAAGATACAAGCTTTCATTTTTACAGCGGTTTGTGATATGATGTTGAATCGCCTCGCCCATTTCGCAATCTGTTAATTCCTGTATCAGGAAGAAAAGGGCGGGGTGAAGCTGCTAAATTTTCTATAGCTTTGCATATTTTCTGTAGTCTGCCTTCCAGTGATGGTTACTAATAGTGTGTAGTAGTTTTCATGTGGGTTTCCCTTATGCATTTTGGTGTGTCATATCTAGTAAATTATTTTGAAGTGGAGAAAATCAAACCCTTTTCAGATTTTATTGATTTTGTAAATTATGTCAAAATATTGTAGATAAGGACAGATTAAATTTGATATGCAGTGTATAATTAGATTTTTTTTTTTTTTTTTATAGTTAATTTATTCACTTAAATCTATGCCCTGTTAAAAAGTACTAAGTGAAATAGTAAATCGTCATCATTAAAGACACTTATCGTTACAGTCATTAAAGCAGTCGGTCATGAAAAATAATCACAATTCACCATAGAAAGTCAAGTTTAATGGTAAGTTTGCAATATGGTTTGGTATTTTTTAGTTTCATCTCCATAGTTACAAAGGTTTCATACCTATGGAGAAAATTACTTTAAATATTGTGATGCAATATACTGATTTTTTTCTGTAAAGTATTCAGAAGTCAGTATTTATGTAATATATATATATGTAGAACCTTTATGGAAAGTGTGATACATTTTTACATTATCTGTTATAAGTAAATCACAGTTCGGGAAAACACCTAGATGGTTGGATTGTTTTGAATCTGACTGGATAGACGTCTCGTGAAAGTATGTTGTTCAAACATAATCAAATATTCAAACAAATATTCATAATTATATTAATATATATTTCTTTCTTTTTTATCTTTGCTTTTAGTCTTAGTACTTATTATATTTATCTCTTCACTCTCTTTTCCTATTGGTAGTACTTATTATAGAGTAAAAAAGTCTCTTTATTATCATGGAATTTTTTGTTCATTTGCCACATGCCAGATAGTCATATATATCTGAATGAACACTTGCATTAACTCATGTCCTTCCCAGTCTAAGAAGTAACAGGTACCAATAAAAGTCACTTTTATTAAAGCTGTTTACTATCCATACAATGTGCAGTTGTAAGGATGAAAATGTATATCACATTTCTACATATTTTTAAATGATACATAGTATTTACACAATGATGACAAGAGCAGTACTGATCTTAGAGATTTCATCAACAGCAGGAGTAAATATTAGTTTGCTGGCTCATGAGGCATAGTTATTTACATGGTACAAATTATGAAGACAAGCAAATATACTATAGAAATAAATATGTAAGTTTAATTTTTTTGTTTCACTTGTTCCTACATTCTAATAATTACCTCTGGTGTGGGATGCCAGTATTTTTTTCTCAAAAGCAAGAACAGGACAACCCTCATCATAGAACATTGATATATCTCTGAATAATTACGGCTTATGGATAATATTTCTTATCTGTACAAACTTATTATGAGTCAAACATTTACAGCACTTAATTATAGCTTTATGCAATTGTAATCAACATGACATTACAGTTACCTGTCTGATTTCTTTGGCTTATTGCATTCCTGTTTGGGAATACATTTATGATTAAACTGGTGATATTTTTATATATATATATAACTAGGACACATTTATACAGCCTATCAAAAAATTTGCATTCATCCCTTCAGCTACACCTATCATCTGGTACGTCGTCAAATCCTCAGGCAGTTCATCCTCATTCTTCAAATTTATCAAGGTCATCAAAAGACTTAGTCTTGTGGGCTCTGAAGAAAGAAAAAAATGATTTAGTAAACATTTTTGTAGGACTCTATATTTGTTATCACATGCTTGTAAAAGGGATATACCGTAAATATTTTAAGATATCCTAAATTCTGGTATAAGAATGTCATCCATTGTAGAAAGCCATGAAAAATGAAGCTTTATATATTTTACAATACAACAAACTCATATGATTGTTTTCCTCAAACCTATTCACTGTTTATATCTTGGGTAAATTTAACCTACTTACCTTTTCTTTGAAGTTGCACGACGGCCCACATGTAGCACGACTTTGCCGGTGCGGATGGCTTTGAACATGGCAATGGCTTCTGCATGACTTGCCCCTGCCAAGCTCTCTCCATTCACAGCAAAAATCTCATCCCCTGAAAGAATGAAGAAAGTTTATTTACTCAGTATTATTCAGCATGTTTTTACCACCACCAAGTATGATGAGGTAAAGCTAAAAAGTGGGTAAAGACAGAGAGAGTTTTGCCAGTGTCATTTACCTGAATCAGAAATTCATCCATGAAACCTTATGATCCCTTAAGGCTTACATGTATACATCAGCTTGTAATTTTACTTGAAAATAAAAACATACCTTCTTTAAGTGTTCCTTCTTCCGCTGCTTGACCACTTGGGAAGATTGTCTTTACGAAGATACCAATGTTTCCTTTCGGAGAGTCCCTTCCTCCTACAATGGAGAATCCAAGCCCCTTCTTGCCATGGCCCTTTTCAAAGACAACTGTGTGGAAGGAGAGGTTGAGGGACTTTGGCCTTCGTGGCAGTGTAGATGTGGATGACGGCCTGTGTGACCTCTGGGATACCTGTTGAGAAATATGATTTTTTAAATAACTGGTTACTGGTTACTTGTAGTATATACCTTCTTTTTGGCTTTGTATATTTTTCATTATGCATTCTAACTGAAGGGAGATCAAAAGTAAAGCCAACAGGTTTACAACTTATACAATGAAAGCAAATATCCAATAGTTTTTTTATCATCAAAATGTATCACATGTTGTACAGTATATTGGATATTCACTGTTTGTGTTTTAGCAAGTTCTATATTGAAAGACTTCTTACCTGTCTGGACATGGCAGTGAGGCCAGTGCCATGAACAGATGCGACAGACGCCATGGAAGCGACTGTCCTGGCCGAGACCTGCGAGGCCTGCGACGACGGCCGCTCGTCGAAAACGCCGTCCTCAAGGAGAGGTAACAGCCGGCGAGGCTCTTCTTCTCCTGCTGTAAGGTCAAGGGAATATCAGTCACACTGGTTCTATATAAGGCAATATTTGTGCAAAAAATTATATAAAAGATGAACCATATTAGAAAGAAGAACGTGTAAGGCCTCCGGGGCTGATGACTGGTCCGTGGTTCTCACCTGACGACGAGTCTGACACGGTGCGGACCATGACGGCCGTGACGACGCCCTCCTCTCGGAGCGAGTCCAGCCGCCGTCGCTTTCTGGGGTCCCTTGGCTCCCTGGTGGCTCCTCGCGAGTCACACGAGTTGTACGTCCTCGCCTCGTGCTCGCAGCAGTGGTGGAAGTCGCGCGCGCTGCCTGGGTCCTCGGGAAGCTCGCGGGCGCCGCCGACGGTGGCCGGGAGCTCGGGGAGATCGCGGTGGCAACCCCGGTGGCTGCGGCAGGACTCCAGGTGGCGACCCAAGCCACGCATGTTGAGAGGATCGTCTTCTCGAGGCTCGTCTCTCTCGAAGTCCTCGTCTTCCTCGTCCTCCTCGTCCTCCTCTTCTCTGTGGGCGTGGTCGTGGTGGCAGCCGTGGTGGAAGGCGTGCGAGTGGTAGTGATGGTGCGGATGATGCAGGGCGTCCAGGGAGGCGTCGTCGTCGTCGGCCACGCTGTCCACCCTCGAGTCCACGCGCGTCTCCACCCGGGAGTCCACTCGCCCGCTGGCCATGGAGGTCACGTCCAGGTCCGAGTAGAGGGACTCGTGGGCGGGGGCGTCGGGGTCCCGAGCCACAACGACGTCCACCTCCGCGGGCGTATGCCGCAGAATGCGACGCGCTTCCTCTAGGGTGACGCCGCGCAGACGTCGACCATTGACGTTGATGATCTCGTCTCCCACGCGCAGTCTGCCGTCTCTGTCGGGGAAACAAACGGGTAACGTGAGCAAACCGACTTTCAGATTCGAACATGACTTACCACAAATTTCAATCGTGCGAGCGCACACGTACACACACACACACACGGGCAATACACACAAATATAAATTACTATGAATTCCATAAGCCTAGCCACATACAAACAAGACCAAAAATTAGACCACAATATGATAATTCCTTAACCAAGCTCGCGTGGCATACACTTCAGGAGGAAATCTATCCTTCGCCACTTCTCCGCCGTCCAAACAACCTCAAACCTGTCTCAATCATATTAGTAAATACCTGATAAAATCTCTCAGCCCAAGAGAGGCGTTGCGAGTAGCAGCACGCGTGGCTGTGGTCGCTTAAGAGTAGTCATTACGCCACCCATGACGTAACACCTTCATGAGATTATACTGAAGAAATTTATATACCTTTAATACAAAGCAGCACACACGCTGAGTGCAACGAGTGGATAACCACACGACGAGTGAGTGGCTGGAGTGATGTTAATACGATAATATTCTTTAGAGCTGAGGGGGCAATGTGCGCTGAGAGGTAAAGCCACTATAACACTGTAATGTCAAAGTTATACGAGCAAGAAGGAAAGATATATCGGTCCTCCGGTCCCATAAAATGAATCAAGAATAAAAACAATGAAAATAGCTTTACACATGATTTGCTGCAACGATTCAACTTATTCATAAACAAAACGAGAAAAAGAAAAACTGATATACCATTAGCCCAACATAATTTTTTTTTTCTACATTTAAAATCCGTTTCGCTGAGATGTTTTCGGAAGGCTGTGACGTCATCGGAGACGAGTGAAAGACGCCCCAAGATGGCGCTTTTCTCATCCTCCACCAGGGCGAAAAGCCGTAAGAAGGCCTTGTCTTGCCCTCGGGATCTTTCACTCCGCCTGGGAAATTAATCAAAGCCCGGAACCTGTGGTATTATATGTCCGCGAACGCACACAGACAGACATTTACAGATATGGTCCCAAAAAAATCCTGTTCCGATTTTTAAAAGGTCCGACGGCGATTTCTTGGGAACCTGGTTTATGATATACGTCACTGTCAACGTAGAAGTTAATATGTTCTGTTTGCGTTCGTCGTAGAGGCATAGGCTTGCGTTATCCACTGAGTGCCACAATACCTACTCTGTATTTATGGCACTCATTCGAATAGAAATCGCACAGGGCCCATTAGGAGGAGTATCTGAATATTCATACAGAACCCCGCACACACCATCACCGATGCGAGAGCCCCCCCCCAAAAAAAAAAAATTCTATAATTTGCCCCGACTGCGAAAAAGGCCTATAGAGGTCCTTATTTAGACCCTGACTGCGGAAACCTGTATTGATAACAAGGCTCCACGCGAAACACGACCCTCGTTTCGCACAAGAATAGTGTCATCGTCATCTGCAATTTTCTTCCAGTTCCACCTTTCTTTACGTCGTTTTTTTTTTGTATTTTCCTCCTCCCTCTTTAATAATATTTCTCACCCCCCTTACACCCCTTCCCTTCCACCGTCCCCTCCATACTCCCTCCACCTCCCCTCCTCCAAGCAACCCGGCCTCCTCCACCCGTTCCTCCAACCCCACCCATCCTCCCCCGCCCGCCCCCCATCCGCTCCCAGTGCCACCCACCCCCCACCCCCTCACGTGACGGCGACGACGTGACGTGCCACTGCCTAATAACGTCCAGTGCGGTGTGTGTTGCGGCGGCGCGACGGTGTATGGGAAAGCGCGGTTCGCGGGAGGCAGCAGAAGGGGTGGCAGAAGGAGGGGGCGGCGGCCGGGGGGGGAGGGGGGGGCTATGCTAATGCGCTCTAATGTGCGGCGACGAGGCGGATCGCGGTGGTTTACAAGTACGGGGAATGGTGATGGAAGAGGGCCTGTCGCTATGGTGCGGTGCCCAAGGAACTGGATGCTATCTTGTATGAAGAAATACACACATGCGCGCGCGCACACGCAGGCACGCACGAGCATACGCACACAAACATATATATACATATGTGTATATAAACATATGTAAACATATATACATATGTACATATATACACATATGTACATATATACACATATGTACATATATACACATATGTACATATATACACATATGCACATATATACATATATACATATATATGTACATATATACATATATATGTACATATATACATATATATGTACATATATATGTACATATATACATATATGTATATATATACCCGAAGATAAATCGAGGACGATTCCGAAACTGTTGTCTCACTTTCTTCAATGAATCTAGTTTGTGCATTGTGGTTCTTTCTACCATATGTATATCTATCTATCTATCTATCTATCTATCTATATATATATACATATATATTTACACACATACATACACACATATACATATATAAACATGTACATATATATACCCATCCACAGAGCCCCAATTACCCCCTCTCCTCCCCGCCCCGTCGCTCCCCCGCCAGCCGCTCGCCGCAGCAGCGCCTCCAGACGGCGAGCGCGCCTTCGCCTTGACGAAAAGCGGTTCGCGTTACCGTTCCTCGCGACCGTCGAACGCCGCCTCAGACATCCTCCCAAAATGGCCGTCATTAACCTGTCGCGTCTAGTTGGGAGAGAATCTATTATCTCAGACAAGTAAGCAGGTCAGCTGATAAGTAGGCCTACGCACACACGCACACGCACACAGATACAGACACACACACACACACACACACACACACACACACACACACACACACACACACACACACACACACACACACACACACACACAGACACACACGCGCACACACAGACACACACACACACACACACACGCACACACACGCACACACACGCAGACACACACACGCAGACACACACACGCAGACACACACACGCACACAGACACACACACGCACAGACACACACACGCACAGACACACACTCATATATATATATAGCCAATAAATATCCTTCGCGCATTTTTTTTACGATCGCCGAAAATAGATTCCGTTCAAGACTGGAATATATATCTCTCTTTAACCTGCCGCGAGCTGCTATGGCGGAAGCAGGAAGAACTTCGATAAACCGCCACAAAAAAAGGGAGAGAGAAAGAGAAAAAAGCATCTCCGGATTTCACCGTGAGGGGGGGGAGGGGGAGGGGAGGGTAATGAGAGGGTAGGGGGGTATGGCTGGGCGATGGGGGGGGAGGAGGGAAGAGAGAGGGTAGGGGGTATAGTAGGGCGATGGGGGGGGGGGATAAGCAACCTTCCGGGCCTAAGATGATGTGATTACAGGTTTACAAGACACGCTTGCGTCACTCCCACGCCCACGCCCACGCGCCCGAAGTACACGCAAATACCACGTCCCGAGTATCACAAGGCAGTGCACAGCAAGGGCGTGGATATTCTTACACAAGGTCAGGCAGCTGACTGGCATTTAACAGCGCAACCCACGGACTCGCTCCCTCACCCGACCTCCTCTCTCACTAGGTCAAACGCAGGCTCACACCTCCACCCCATACCCCAATCAAGATAGGCCTATATCTCTACGTTTCCCCCTTCTCAACACAGGCCTATACACCCCTCCCCCCCAACGCCCCCCATCTCTCCCTAAGAGACGAAAGGACCCCCAGCCAAAGGACACGTCACCAAGGGCAGTAGCGCTCCCGAGTGTCCTTAATGAGAGGCGCCGGCGGTCTACAGACGGCGAGCACCTGTAGTCCTTAATTGCTCGCCGCGGCAGGTAAGTGGCGGGTGGGGGGGCACGTCCACACAAGGTTCCTCGGGCCGCCTCCGCCGCAAAGACGGGCGCCTCCCTTCCGGTGTGGGTGTGTGCGTGTGTCTGTGTGTTTGTTTTACCGTTTGTGTGTGTGGGGGGGTGCGTTTGTGAGTGTGGGTGCGTTTGTGAGTGTGGGTGCGTTTGTGAGTGTGGGTGTGCGTGTGTGTGTCTGTGTGTGTGTGTGTGTGTGTGTGTGTGTGTGTGTGTGTGTTTCTGCAATTGTGTGTGTGTGTTTTAGCGTTTGTGTGTTTGTGCATTTGTGTGTGTGTGTGTTTTATCGTTTGTGCATTTATGTTCGTGTTGTGTTTGTGCTTGTGTGTGTGGGTGCGTTTGTGTACTTCTCTGTGCATTTGTGTGTGTTTTTCAGCGTTTGAGTGTTTGTGCATTTGTGCTGTGTATCTGTGTGAAGAGGGTGCGTTCGTGTATTCGTCTGTGCATCTGTGTTGTGTATTTATTTTCGCGCTCGTCAGTACAGCCTCGCATAAAACAACAGCCCGTCATCGGATATCAACGAATGAGGCAGAGAGAGAAGAGAGAGAGAGAGAGAGTGAGAGAGAGAGAGAGAGAGAGAGAGAGAGAGAGAGAGAGAGAGAGAGAGAGAGAGAGAGAGAGAGAGAGAGAGAGAGAGAGATAGAGATAGATAGATAGATAGATAGATAGATAGATAGATAGATAGAGAGAGAGAGAGAGAGAGAGAGAGAGAGAGAGAGAGAGAGAGAGAGATAGATGGATAGATGAGATAGATAGATAGATAGATAGATAGATAGAGAGAGAGAGAGAGAGAGAGAGAGAGAGAGAGAGAGAGAGAGAGATAGAGATAGAGAGATAGAGAGATAGAGATAGAGATAGAGATAGAGATAGAGATAGAGATAGAGATAGAGATGAGAGATAGAGAGAGAGAGAGAGAGAGAGAGAGAGAGAGAGAGAGAGAGAGAGAGAGAGAGAGAGAGAGAGAGAGAGAGAGATAGAGAGAGACGTAAAGAGAGAGAGAGAGAGAGAGAGAGAGAGACGTAAAGAGAGAGAGAGATAGAGAGAGATAGAGAGAGATAGAGAGAGAGAGAGAGAGAGAGAGAGAGAGAGAGAGAGAGAGAGAGAGAGAGAGAGAGAGAGAGAGAGAGAGAGAGAGAGAGACAGAGAGACAGACACCGAGCCTCCAGTCCCAAGAACAGGAAATAGCAAAACAACACAAATATGAAATGATCGGACCAACACGACCAGACGCAACGGCCAGGTCGAGTGCTGGACAACCGCTTGGGTCGGCGTGTTTCCCTTTTCTTTGTGTTTGTTTGTTTTTCCTGTAACGGACGAAGAACATTTGAGACGGGGCCTGTATAAACACCGGCTGTTTCTTATGATAACAGGCGCCCTAACAAGCATAAACACCACGGGCTGTTTTCATACACAGTTGCATATAAAACTCGACAACCTTAGCCAAACTGTATGCGATGTGCTGTATATGTATAATAAATGCTAATAACCAATATGCTTAACTGCTCTTCTTATATGTCTTCTTCTTATATATATATATATATATATATATGCTCTGTATACTTCTCTTTCTCTCGAAGTTCTCCTTCATCTCTCTTTCATCTTCATTTCCCCTCCTTCCTTTCCCCTCCCTCATCTTCGTGTACACGTCTGCATGTGCGTATTCATGTGGGTATGTATGTGCATGCGCATGTGTATATGCATGTAAGGTTTGTGCATAAATAAACATATGTGTATATGTCTATGTGTATATGTAAGTGTACATACACACACACACACACACACACACACACACACACACACACACACACACACACACACACACACACACACACACACACACACACACACACACACACACACACACACACACACATATGTATATATACTTTATACAAAACATGTCGGCCACACGAGACCGTCATAAACCGGTGACAACCACACACACGTCCCCAGAAAATGCAAATGAAAAAGCGACAGGCCTACATTCGCCACAATAGGTCAAAGGTCGCCATCACGGACATCAACCGACGTCAATCCGTCAATCAACGTCACTATCTGTCGGGACATCAACACGTGGCGTCAATGAATCCAAGGCGTTAAGAGACGAGACGGAACTCGCGTGGAAATTTGAGCGAGAAAAGAAAAGTGAGCGAAGAAGAAGGAGGAGGAGGAGGAGGAGGAGGAGGAGGAGGAGGAGGAGGAGATGGAGGAGGAGGAGATGGAGGAGAAGGAGATGGAGGAGGAGGAGGAGGAGGAGGAGAAGAAGAAGAAGAAAAAAGAGAAGAAAAAGAAGAAGAAAAATAAAAAAAAGGGAAAAGGGGGAAGGAAAAGGAAGAAGAAGAAGATGAAGGAGAAGAAGAAGAAGAAGAAGAAGAAAAAAAGAAGAAGAAAAAGAAGGAAGTAGAAGAAAAAGAAGAAAAAAGAAAAAGGAAAAGGAAGAAGAAAAAGAAAAAGAAAAAAGAAAAGGAAGAAGGGGGAAAGGAGAAGAAGGAGGGGGAAAGGAGAAAAAGAAGAAGAAGGAAAAGGAAAGGAAAGAAAAAGGAGGAGGAAGAAGAAGAAGAAGAAGAAGCGAAGAGAAGAAGAAAAACAAAAACAAAACCAAAAAGCGTAATAAGAGGAAGTCCCCGCCGACAACGCGACCGTCCGAAATCCGTCTCGAAGCGGCCGCCGAAGAAGACCATTCATAACGAACCGCCTTCACAACCCTTCTCCTCGCCGCCGGTTCTCGTTGCCAGGCGTAATAGAGCGGGACGAATGGCATGCCCCCGCGCCTCCTTACGGTAGGTCTTCCTGTCACGGATTGAGGACACGTGACACTAGGTCTTCCTGTCACGGATTGAGGACACGTGACACTAGGTCTTCCTGTCACGGATTGAGGACACGTGACACGGGACGCGCGGGGGGGAGGGGGGGGCAAAGTGTCTTCTTCCCGGGCGTGGGGTGGAGGGTGGAGGTGGGGTGGGGTGGGGGGGATGATGCCCGTCTTGGGCCGTCGCGGGAGAAGTGGACATGGTGGGTGTTGTGAGAGGGAGGGAGGGAGGGAAGGGAGGGAGAGGAAGAGGGAAGAGGAAGGAAGGAGTTAGGGGAAAGGGGGAGAGA
Source organism: Penaeus vannamei (assembly GCF_042767895.1). Classification (NCBI taxonomy): domain Eukaryota; kingdom Metazoa; phylum Arthropoda; class Malacostraca; order Decapoda; family Penaeidae; genus Penaeus; species Penaeus vannamei. Next base: position 3,812,455 of record NC_091572.1, read on the forward strand.
AGGAAGAAGGGAGGAGGGGTAAAAGGAAAGGAGGGAGGGAGAGAGAGGAGGAAAAGAGGGGAAGGAGGGGAAAGGAGGGAGGGAGGAAGGGAAGGAAGGAGGGCGGGAGTTAGGGAAGAAAGGAGGGAGTTAGGGAAGAAAGGAGGGAGAGAGGGAGGGAGGGAGGGAGGGAGGGAAAGAGGAAAGGAAGGAGCGAGAGAGGGAAGGAAGGAAGGAAGAGGGAGAGAGAAAGAATTAGAGATAAAGAGAGTACGGATTGCCTTCCAGCAGTGGACAAAGTAAATGAACTGCACACACCTTTCAAAAAAAAATCTAATTTAAGTATAGTGGATTTTTCTACCCTCGTCTCATCACGGTAGAGTTTTCTCAGTTATTTTGCCCCCAACTCTCTTAAGGGTGATGAAATAGTACAAATATAGATAAGTGTGGACCTAATTATACAAATAATCACAAACTTTTCTAAAAAAGTTGACTTGAGACACCTCAATGTCAAGATAAATGTCACATGGCAAGGGAGGGAAGGAGGGAAGGAGGAAGGAGGCAAAGGACGAAGGAGTGAGGGAGGGAAGGAGGGAAGGAAGAAGGGAGCGAAGAAGAGAAGAAGAGAAGAAGCGAATGTAGGAAGGAGGGAAAGAGGAAGGGAGCGAAGGAGAGAAAGAGAAAGGGAGAGAAGGAGGAAGGAAGGAAGAAGGGAGCGAAGGAAGGAAGGAAGGGAGCGAAGGAGGAAGCAAAGGAAGGAGGGAAGAAAAAAGGAAGAAGGGAGCGAAAGAAAGGAAGGAAGGAAGAATCGAAGAAACTAAGTAAAAAAGAGAGAAAGTGAAGGAGAGGGAAGGAGGGGAAATGCGCGAGGACGGGGGATGATGAAGCAACCTCACAACTATGTTCATCAAGCCCCCTCCCCGAGTCCCCGGAATCGAGGCGATACGCTCTCTGGCGACCTCTGGCACCTCCGCTCCCGTGATAAAAAAAAACAAAAACTTTGGCGTCAGAAGTTATCGGGAAAGTTCAGGGAAAAATACGCACATAAACGCTACTCAACCCAAATGAATTCCCTGTCGGAGTATATACATTCATTCAGACACGCACACACGCGCGCGCACAATGTGTGCGTGTGCGTGTGTGTGTGTGCGTGTGTGCGTGTGTGCGTGTGTGCGTGTGTGCGTGTGTGTGTAGAGAAGAGAAGAGAAGAGAAGAGAAGAGAAGAGAAGAGAAGAGAAGAGAAGAGAAGAGAAGAGAAGAGAAGAGAGAAGAGAAGAAGAAGAAGAAGAAGAGAAGAAGAAGAGAAGAAGAAGAGAAGAGAAAGAGAAGAGAGAAGAGAAGAAGAGAAGAGAAGAAGAAGAAGAAGAGAAGAGAAGAAGAAGAAGAAGAGAGAAGAGAAGAGAAGAAGAGAGAGAAGAAGAAGAAGAGGAGAGAGGAAGGGAGGAGGAGAGGGGAAGAGAGGAGAGGAGAGGAGAGGAGAGAGGAGGAGAGAAGGAGAGCGCGATGAGACCGCAGGCACAGACAGCCCCTCCCCACCCACCCCCAATTCCTGCAAGCCCGTGCCCACGCGAGGCCCAGAGTGAAAGTGATCGCACGGGGCGCCGGCCAGAGGAAGCCCCTGCCCCTGCCCCCCCCCCCCCTCTCCCCTCGGCCGCGCAGTTTCCACCGTCCGTGTTTTACCGCGGACGCAACGGCCCGCGCGCGCGCGCACCGACTTTCCCGACCGATAAACCGTCGCTGGAGGGGAGAGAGGGGAAAGAGAGAGGGGGGCGAGAGGGGAAAGAGAGAGAGGGGAGGCGAAAAGCAAGATCAATAAAGAGGGGAAATTCTCCTCGCCGCTCCACGACGAGGGGGGGCCAGATATCCACCTGCTTGTCGAGGGGGACACGTCGCTTAAGGTCGATATTCCCAGGGCTGCAGCGAGTAACCCTAAGCCTAAAGAGACCGGCGGGGACGTCAACGGAAATGCTATGGTCGCGCCGCCTTGGCTTTTCCTCGGAGTCGGGAAAGGACAGGTTCCCGGCAGGTCGTTCTTAGGAGGAGGGGGGGTGGGGTGGGGTGGGGAGAGGCGACTCCGAGAGGGAACCGCGGAGGAACGGTGAGGGAGGGGGTGAGGGAGGGGGTGAGGGAGGGAGTGAGGGCCGAGAGGGACGGGGACAGCAAGGATAGCTGTAGATAGATTAATGAGTGAATGAACGAGTACGTGAGTGAGTATATGAATGAATGAGTACGTGTGTGAGTAAATGAATGAGTACGTGTGAGTGAGTAAACGAATAATTGAATGAATGAGTACGTGTGTGTGAGTAAATGAATGAGTACGTGTGAGTGAGTAAACGAATAATTGAATGAATGAGTAAATGTGTGTGAGTAAATGAATGAGTACGTGTGAGTGAGTAAACGAATAATTGAATGAATGAGTAAATGTGTGTGAGTAAATGAATGAGTACGTGTGAGTGAATAAACGAATAGTTAAATGAATGAGTACGTGAGTAAATGAATGAACGAACGACTAAACGAACGAGAATGAACATCTTCACAATGCGACGTAGTCCTAGCGAAGATAGACTCAAAGACTCAGTTAAATACATCTCTCGTAGTCCGAAGACAAGCATTTCTCATTCCTCCTTCTCCAACACGTCGCAACGAATACGGTTCCTCGCCGCTACCACTCAAGGAGGCTTTCCGACCAAGGGACTCGGACGGGCTAAAAAAAAGACGGGTGGAAAAAAGGACGAAAAAGGACAAAAACAAAAACAAAACGAGGGTCTAAATGAGCGAGTAAAAGCCGTTTGGGTGCGAGTGTGGGAAAAAGACGGGCGAAAAAAGGACGAAAATAAAACAAAAACAAAACAAAACGAGGGTCTAAATGAACAAGCAAAAGCCGTATGGGCGCGAGTGTGGAAAAAAGACGGGCGAAAAAGGACGAAAAAAAAAAACGAAAACAAAACGAGGGTCTAAGTGAGCGAGTAAAAGCCGCTTGGGTGCGAGTATGGAAAAAAGACGGGCGGAAAAGGACGAAAAAAAAAACGAAAACAAAACGAGGGTCTAAATGAGCGAGTAAAAAGCCGTTTGGGTGCGAGTGTGGAAAATAGACGTGGAAAAAAGGACGAAAAACAAAACGAGGGTCTAAATGAGCGAGTAAAATCCGCTTGGGCGCGAGTGTGGAAGGCGATAGCGAGCTGGACGCCCAACTGCCCCGCCCGCCGCCCACTGAACGGCAGACCCAGCGCCTCCGCCACCGTCACGGCAGAACCACAAACCCACCCGACTCCGCGTCCATTTGTCGGCTAAATACCTGGCCTATGAAGTGATTAAGTAACCCTTATGGGAATTTTCGGAGTAATGGTGGGAGGGCGGAGGCGGGGGCGGGGGCGGGGCGAGGACAACCGCTTCCTATGTTGGGGAAGGACACAAGGCAGGAAGGGAGGAAGGGAGGCGAGAGGAGGCGAGAGGAAGGGAGGAAGGGAGGCGAGAGGAAGGGAGGAAGGGAGGCGAGA
>NC_091572.1:3818430-3828430 GCF_042767895.1 Penaeus vannamei
CCTCCTCCCTCTCCTCTCCCTTCCCCTTCTCCCTCCTCCCCCTTTCCCTCCCCCTTCTCCTCTCCCCCCTCCTTGCCTCCCCTTTCCCTCCCCCTCCTCCTTTCCCCTTCTCCTCTCCCCTCCTCCTCCCCCTTTCCCTCTCCCCCTCCTCCTCCTCCTCCGCCCCCTCCCCCTTTTCCTTTCCCCATCCCCTCCCCCATCCCCCTCCTCCTCTCCCCCTCCCTCTCCTCCCCTCCTCCTCCTCCGCCCCCTCCCCCCGCCGTCCCCGCACTAATTTGCTTTCTTAACCGATTCTCTCAGGAGCTTCTTGTGATTCCCTTCCTGTCCCCCCCTTCTAGCCTTTCCCTCCCCCCTACTCCCCGCCCTCCCTTCTTCGATTCATTCACCTGTTCCCTCTTTCCGTTTCGTCTCTCTCCCTCCCTTCTTCTTAATCTCCCTCCTCCTTAATTTCCTTCTTCTTGATCTCCCTCCTCCTTAATTTCCTTCTTCTTAATCTGCCTCCTTCCCCTCTTTCGCTTCTCACCTTTTTTCATAATTTCTCTCCTTCTCCTTCATCTCCCTCTTTCCCTCTCATCTCCCTCCTCCCTGCCCAATACTCCCCCTTCGCCTCCCTTTCCCCTTCCACGCCCTTCCAATCATTTCTCCTCACTCCCTTTCCCCCCTGAATCTCATTTCCCCTTTCTCGCCCCCCACCCCTCGTTTTCGCTTTTAGGCAGCAAGCGAGTATGTGAGTGAGTGAGTGGGTAAATATATGAATGAGTGAGTGAGTGAATAAGGATGTATGTATGTATGTATGTATGTATGTATGTATGTGAGTGAGTGAGTGAGTGAGTGAGTGAGTGAGTGACTGAGTGAGTGTGAATGAGTGAGTAAATGAATGAGTGAGTAAATGAATGAGTGAGTAAATGAATGAGTGAGTAAATGAATGAGTAAATGAATGAGTGAGTAAATGAATGAGTGAGTAAATGAATGAGTGAGTAAATGAATGAGTGAGTAAATGAATGAGTGAGTAAATGAATGAGTGAGTAAATGAATGAGTAAATGAATGAGTGAGTAAATGAATGAGTGAGTAAATGAATGAGTGAATGAATAAGTCCGTGATTAAATGAATGAACGAGCGAGTGCCTTTTTTACCCCTCGCTCGTTCGTTTTACCGTCTCACTTTTCTCGCCTCGTGGTCATCTGTCGTCTCTCAAGGGATACCAAGACGCCGGTTGAGTGGGTACCAACCTGGCTGTCTTGGGATGACATTCTGTATATTTAGCTGTTAGTCTGTTTGTATGTATGTTAAGTGTGTCTGTTTGTATGTATGCTAAGTATGTCTGTTTGTATGTATGCTAAGTATGTCTGTTTGTATGTATGCTAAGTGTGTCTGTTTGTATGTATGCTAAGTGTGTCTGTCTGTATGTATATTGTCTGTTTGTATGCATGTTGTCTGTCTGTCTGTCTACCTGCCTGTCTACCTGCCTGTCTATCTATCTGTCTGTCTGTCTGCCTGTCTGTTTAAATATCTGTGCCTGTCTGTTTATATATCTGTGTCTGTCTGCCTGTCTGTCTATCTATCTGTCTGCCTGTCTGCCTATCTATCTGTCTATCTATCTGTCTGTCTATCTATCTGTCTGCCTGCCTGCCAACCTGCTTCTCTGCCCATTTGTCCGTCTGAACCAGCATAAGTCTACAGCTCCGCCGCGTACCCAAAGGAGCCATCTCAGATCTTCATCTCTGGGATACATATCATAGGATTATCGCCCAGATCTCCATTGTCTGGTGGGGCGTCCCTCCTATACATCCCCTGGCGCATCGCTTCCACGTGAAGACTCGGAACACGTCATGGCTTCTCCCCCCTCCCCCCCTTCTCTCTTCCCCGTTCCCACTTCTTTCCCTTCCCCGTCACCTTTTCCCCTTTCCCCCTTTACCTTCATCTTCACCTTCCTCCACTTCCCTCTTCTCCTTTCCCTTCCCCGTCTCCTCTTCCCCTTTCACCTTCCCTTCACCTTTCTGCACTTCCCTCTTCCCCTTCCTCCCCTCCTCCTTCACCTTTCCCCCTTCCCTTTACCTCCCCCTTCCCCCTTTCTTTCAGGCCCCCACCCCCACCCACCCATATCCACTCCCTTATCCCTCTCGCATGTCTAATCCTTCATTGCCTCGCTTCTTGTCTCCTCGTCCCATCTACATGAACAGTGACTCCATGACAAAGAAAAAATGTGGGCCGAGGATAAATATACAGCTGATAAGGATAACTCGGATCCTATCAGGATACCCTCCAGCAGGTCAGCGGCGGCGGGGAATCACCTTGGCGAATTTTGATAGGATCTTCGACTTCGAAATTTTTACCCAAACACCTTCCTTCCCTCAAAGGTTTCGTGTATTTACACTTGGATATGTTAATGAACGTGTAGCGATGTTTATCAATGGATTCAGTAAACACTCTTCGAACCTGCTAACTTTTGAGTTGACCGTAGCCTCACTGTCACTATATTACACCATTATAGTCACTGTCACACCGCACTGGGTCCATTACATTCACGTAATGCTACTTACCGAATGACGAAATAATCTAATACAACGGAAAGCCACAACACGGGGGTCAGCTGATCCAATGTCCGCCTTGTTTTCTCTCCATTTTGAACACAGAGCAATACTCACTACGCCGTATTTATGTCTAGAATGTTCCTTTACATTATCCGGAAAGAGAAAACGTCCATTCCTCTGCGATATGTGTCCAAAAACTCACAGAAACTGCACAAATTGCGAGGTAATTTGAGCGTGTTTGTTGACAAGCGTAGGTGGTCCCCCCGACTAAGCTCGTTGGCTAGTTTACAAAAGGCAAATTCTCAGTTAACTGCCCTATCCTGACGCCCAAACGAGTCTATATGTACGTGTGTATAAAGTATTAATACAAGGCATTATATTTTTATGTATGCCTAATACAACATAGAAGGCTAACATGCATTTATAAATATAATATTCGTACACCATTATTGTCAATATACCACACGTACAAGATGAATAAAAGAACAAAACTAACAAACTAGATTTAAATAGAGTTAGGAACACAGATCCCATCCGATTTTTGGGTCAATTAACAATTAATGTCCCGCATCAGGTCAAGAGGTCAGCTGCATCTGAGTGACCTATAATGACCTCGTAAATGACCTTACAAAACCTCCTCAAGCTGCATAGTCCATGGAAGTTAGATTGCTTTAATTAATCCAATAAGAGATGCCGTTTACCAATTATCGTGCGTTTTATAGATCATAAATTGGACACTTTCGAACGGAGGAGACACATAGATAAGAAAATAAAGTAAAATAAAGAAGCAAACGAGACTACCGATCCATAATTCGTAGTGTAAAGTGGCCGCAAGAATTTGATGGGAAATGGGTAAAAAAAAATCTAGTTTCCGCGTTATATCGGACAATCGCCTAAGGGAGGAGCTGGAGCCACTGCTTCTCCCTCGCCACCACCGCCTCCTCCTCTTCCTTCCCTTCATTTCCTTCCTCTTCTTCCTCCTCCTTCCCTTCCTTCATCTCTTCCTCTTCCTCCTCATTCACTTCATCTCTTTCCTCTTCCTCCTCCTCCTTCCCTTCATCTCTTTACTCTTCTTCCTCCTCCTTCTCTTTCTCCCCCTTCCATCTCCATTATTTCTACCTACCTCCACCCTTCTCCCTCTCCACACCTCCACCTCCTCCCCTCACCTCTACCACCTCCACCCCTCACCCTCCGCCTCCACCCCACCTCCTCCTCCTCAACCTCTACCACCCCCCTCCACCTCCCCCTCCACCACCTCCTCCTCCACCTAATCCTCGGAAAACATTTGTACGACATCTCCTCGGGAAATCTGAGCCCCGGCGACACCTGGCGAGCACGCGCGCCAGCTCCTCCTCCGAGCATCTGGCTGACCTGAGACGCGGGATCTGAGGCGCTGGGCTGACATCTGCTGATTGACGTCTCCTTTTGGGCGCCGGTCGCAAAATGAGTCATTTTTATTGAGTTATGTGTCGTGTGGTGTCATTTTTTGGAGTTATGTGGTGTTGTGTGGTGTCATGTTTGGGTGTGGAGGTTGAGCTATGTTGGTGTGCTGCTGGGGGGGAAGCAGAAAAACAACATGTAGACTTTAAGTTTCGTTGGGGGGTCGTTTAGGAGGGTCGCGGGTGAGGGTGGGATGAAGTCATCTTAAGTATCTAATCTCCCAGAGGCAGAACAGGAAGCCATCCTTACACACGCCCCTTTCTCCTTTCGTCCATCCCACACCACCTGCCTGGGGCTTCTCTCTCTCTCTCTCTCTCTCTCTCTCTTTCTCTCTCTCTCTCTCTCTCTTTCTCTCTCTCTCTCTCTCTTTCTCTTCACTCTCTCTCTCTCTCTCTCTCTCTCTCTCTCTCTCTCTCTCTCTCTCTCTCTCTCTTTCTTTCTTTTCTTTCTTTCTTTCTTTCTTTCTTTCTTTTTTTCTTTCTTTTTCTTTCTCTCTCTCTCTCTCTCTCTCTCTCTCTCTCTCTCTCTCTCTCTCTCTCTCTCCTTCTCCGCGTCATCCTATCCTATTCCCCTTCTATCCTTCGCCTGTTACCCAACCGCCCCGGCAGGACACCCTCCTTCCCTTACAAATCCTTCCCTCCCTCAACCCCCCCCCCCCCCCCCCGGGCTTATCTCTTATCCCCCGCTTATCTATCTTCTCTCCCGTCTATCTTGAAAGGCGATCGCGAGCGCCGGGCAGGTGAGAGAGTCCAAAGGATTACTCGGGTCTGCCCTTTAAATCGTCACGTGCTGAGGGGAAGGGGAGGGAGGGGGGAGTGGAGGGGAGGGGGAGGGGGCGACGCGCGTGCTCTCTCTCTCTCTCTCTCTCTCTCTCTCTCTCTCTCTCTCTCTCCCTCTCTCCCTCTCTCTCCCTCCTCCTCTCCTCTCCCTCTCCCTCTCCCCCTCCTCTCCCTCCCCTCTCCCTCTCTCCCTCTCTCCCTCTCTCCCTCTCTCCCTCTCTCCCTCTCCCCCAAATGCTCCCCCTCTCACCCTCACCCTCTCACCCTCTCACCCTCTCACCCTCTCACCCTCTCACCCTCTCACCCTCTCCCCCTCTCCCCCTCCTCCCGCCGCCGCCTCGCTGACCGCACTAAATGGCTCGCGATTTTGGAGGCTGTTTTGTTCGCCTTGGCTTCCGTTCCGTATCACCTCCGCCATAAAATACACACGAAACAAGTGAATTTGTTCTTGCATCACAGAGAGCACTCGTGTAAAAAAAATAGAAACAAACAAGTGAATTTGTTCTTACGTCACAGGGAGCACTCGTGTAAAAAAAAGAGAAAAAAAGTGAATTTGATTTTACATTACAAAGAGCACTCGTATAAAAATGAGAAAAAAAAACAAGTGAATTTGTCCTTACATCGCAGAGATCACTTGTATAAAGAAAGAAACAAACTAGTAAATTTGTTCTTACATTACAGAGAGCACTCGTGTAAAAAAATAGAAACAAACAAGTGAATTTGTTCTTACATCACAGAGAGCACTCGTGTAAAAAGAATAGAAACAAACAAGTGAATTTGTTCTTACATTACAAAGAGCACTCGTATAAAAATGAGAAAAAAAAAACAAGTGAATTTGTCCTTACATCGCAGAGATCACTTGTATAAAGAAAGAAACAAACAAGTGAATTTGTTCTTACATCACAGGTAGAACTTGTATAAAAATAGAAACAAACAAGTAAATGTGTTCTTACATGACAGAGAGCATTCGTATAAAATATAGAAACAAACACGTGAATTTCTTCTTACGACACCGCACGTAGGTAGCATTTATATAAGAGAGAAACAGAGACAATAAAACACAAAGCCACTTCAGATCAAAAGAACATATTCACACCCTGTCAAGAAAAGGTTTTTGCCAACAACTCAATCACAAAAATTCCACCATTAAAACTTTTCCGCCAAAATGAACATGTAAACGACAAATAAAAATTAAAAAACAAAAGACAAGTAACAAGTGGATCAAATAACCTGCATAAAAGAGTGGACACAGAATAGAGAAAAAAGAAAAGGAAAAAAGAGCGAGCGATATTCTTTTGTTTCTGTTGCGCGGGAACAAAGAGGTTAGCGCGTTCGAATGTAGCGATTTAAATTTTAGGCTAATACAATGCTCAATTATTTTCTTTCTCGCTCAAATGTCTGCCTTTCAATTGCATGCATTTGACTTCATGAATGCAGGGCTGTATACTTTGAAATTAATGAACGTATCTTTATGCTATTACTGACGATGGCTGTAATCACGTTCAATTTGAGCGGGAAAAGCTAGCGGATATTTGCTCTGTAGGTTAGAAACTAGGATGGGAGGGGAGGGGGAGGTGGAGGGGGTAACGGGTAAATGATAATTCATTTTAATAATTTAATTGTTGTGTTATGAAGCTCTCTCCAAGCGCTGATTTGTGTCTGCCGGAAATATGTTGTTTCCATCTGTTGCACAGGCGCGGACGCTCTCTCTGTCTTACTCTCACTCGCTCACTCGCTCTCTCTCTCTCTCTCGCTCACTCTCTCTCTCTCTCTCTCTCTCTCTCTCTCTCTCTCTCTCTCTCTCTCTCTCTCTCTCTCTCTCCCTCTCTCTCACTCCCTCTCTCTCACTCCCTCTCTCTCTCACTACCTCTCTCTCACTACCTCTCTCTCACTACCTCTCTCCTTCTACCTCTCTCTCATTCCCTCTCTCTCCCACTCCCTCTCTCCTCCCTATATCTGCTCCCATTCCCTTTCCTCCTTCTCCCTCTCCCATCTCCCTCCCCCTCTCCCGTCTCCCCTCCCTCTCCCCTCTCCCATCTCCCTCACCCTCTCCCTCCACTTCCACCTCTCCCCTCTCTCCCTCTCATTCTCCCCCTCTCCCTCCTTCCCTCTCTCCCTCTTTCTTACGCAACGAAACAGCAACCAGAGCAACAGAGGCGACTCACCATACCCTTGCAATGCTTGCAACAGACGACCGTGATGAGATGAGTCGAGAGCGTTGCAACCTGAGTGTGTTTCGATGGATGGATGGATGGATGGATGGATGGATGGATGGATGGAGCGAGACGAAATGGGTTAGGAAGGAGGATAGAGGATGGATGGATGGGTAGGGAGGAGGGTGAGGGAGAGGGAGAGGGAGAGGGAGAGGGATGGATGGATGGAAATGGGATAGAAAGGAGAATAGAGGATGGATAGATGGGTAGGGAGGAGGGTGAGGGAGAGGGAGAGGGAGAAGGATGGATGGATGGAGCGAGACGAAATGGGTTAGGAAGGAGAATAGAGGATGGATGGATGGGTAGGGAGGAGGGTGAGGAGGAAGGGAGGAAGAAGGAAGGATGGATGGATGGATGTTGGAAATGGGTAAGGAAGGAAATAGAGATGGATAGATGGAGTAGGGAGGAGGGTAGGTGAGGAAGAAGATGGATGGATGGATGGATGGTTGGAAATGGGTAAGGAAGGAAGGAGAGGATGGGTAGATGGGTAGGGAGGAAGGAGAGGAGAGGAGAGGAGAGGATGGATGGGTGGAGCGAAATAGAGAAATGGGTTAGGAAGGAGGAAGAGGATGGATAGATGGGTAGGGAGGAGGGTGAGGTGAGGGTGAGGGGGAGGAGAGGGAGAGGAGAAGGATGTGGATGGAGCGAGACGAAATGGGTTGGAAGGAGAATAGAGGATGGATGGATGGGTAGGGAGGAGGGAGAGGAGAAGGATGGAGCGTGGATGGATGGATGGAAATGGGTAAGGGAAAGGGAGAATAGAGGATGGATAGATGGGTAGCGGGGGAGGGTGAGGGAGAGGGAGAAGGATGGAGCGAGACAAATAGGTTAGGAAGGGGAGGATAGAGGATGGATGGATGGGTAGGGAGGAGGGTGAGGGAGAGGGAGAAGGATGGATGGATGGATGGATGGGTAAGGGAGGAGGGTGAGGAAGAGGAGAAGAAAGGATGGATGGATGGATGGGTAGGGAGGAGGGTGAGGGAGAGGAGAAGGATGGATGGATGGATAGATGGGTAGGGAGGAGGGTGAGGGAGAGGGAGAGGGAGAAGGATGGATGGATGGAGCGAGACGAAATGGGTTAGGAAGGAGGATAGAGGATGGATGGATGGGTAGGGAGGAGGGTGAGGGAGAGGGAGAAGAAAGGATGGATGGATGGATGGATGGATGGAAATGGGTAAGGAAGGGAAATAGAGGATGGATAGATGGGTAGGGAGGAGGGTGAGGGAGAGGAAGAAGGATGGATGGATGGATGGATGGGTAGGGAGGAGGTGAGGGAGAGGGAGAAGGATGGATGGATGGATAGATGGGTAGGGAGGAGGGTGAGGGAGAGGCAGAAGGATGGATGGGTAGATGGATAGATAAATCAATAGATGGATGGATGGGTGGATGGATGGATAGATGGATGGATGGAGGGAGGGAGGGAGGGAAGGAGATAGATAGATGGATAGATAGAAATATAGACACGAGATGGATGGATAGATAGACAAACAGGTAGAAAGAGAAAGAGAAAGAGAAACAAAATAAGCGAAATTCAAAGACAACAAATCCTTTTTCAGAACCCCACCCCACCCCCCTTCCCCATGAAAAAAAAACACGGAAAGGTACGTCCAATCTTCCCCCCTTCCCTCCCCCACTCTCTCCCTTCCACCCTCCCCTCCCCAACCTCCAAACATCCCAACCACACCCCATCCCACCCTTCCTATCCCCCACCCACTCCATACCAAAATCGCCCACTGTCCCCCTCGAGACACCTCTTTCCCCCCACCCCCAACCATTCCCCTCCCCCCGCACCTTCCTCTCCACCCCCAACCATCCCTCCACCTTCAACTCTACTCCCCACCTACTCCCCTCCACCTTCCCAACCTACCCCCCTTCCCCTCCACCCAACCGCTCCACCTCCACCCTCCCAACTTACCTTCCCCCCACCTCCACTCCCAACCCACCCCTTCCATCCCCTCCCAACCTACCCTCCCCTCCCCTCACCCCCACCTCCTCCCTTCCACCCTCCCACCCTCCCAACCTACCCCACCCTCTCCCTTCCCTTCCACCCCTCCCAAACCATCCCCCAACCATCCCCACCTCCCTCCACCCCACCCTCCACCCCCACCCTCCGCGCAACAGCAGATCGGTTTAGCTGTCGTCAATTAGGTCTGCCTCGCGCCGGACAATTCGATTTGCGTCCCCTCTTGATCCGGTTGGGGCGAGAATTACGTGCAACGCGGAGGCACAAGCACCTCTGTCGCTTTTCCTTGCTTTCCTGGTGTGGGAGAGATTTTTTTTCTTTTTTTTTTTTTTGTGGGAGATTTTTTGGGGGGGAGGGGGGCTGGATTTTTTGGGGGGGCTGTTTTTAAGGGGGGCTTTTCTTTTTTGCACACAGGGGGGAGGGGGCTGTTTCTTTAGGGGGTTGTTTTATTGCGTTTTTTTTTTTTTTTTTTTTTTTGGGGGGGAGGAGATGAGAGGCTGTTTTTGGGGGTCTCTTTTGTTTGTATTTTTTGGAGGGGGTTATTTTAGGGGTATGTGATGGAGCGGATATTCTATTACTTTATTTTGGGGGAGGGGTAGGCTGGAGTATTCTGTGGGTATGAAGGGCGTTGCTGTTATTTTTTGCGGAGAGGGCATTCTGTGGGTTTTGCGGGGGTACGGGTGGGGGGAGGGGTGGGTTAGCGGGTACGGTAAGCTGGGGGTGGGGGTGGTTCGGAAGTGGATATTTGTGGCTTTTTCGTGGTGGATATTCTATGGGTTTTGCGGTGTGGGTATTCTGTGGGCGTGAGGGGTTGATATCCTATCGGTTTTTGCGGGGAACAGGTGGGTTTTCGGGTACAAATTGTGGGTTTTTCGTGGATGGATATTTGTGGGTCTTCGGGGGTGGATATTTGCGATTTTTCAAAGGTGGATATATATTTTTTGTGCGTGTGGATTTTTTTCTATTTTTGATATATATCTATTCTTTTTGTGTTGATTTTTTTCTTTTTTTTAGGGTAGATATTTGTTTTTTTGTGTGGATATTTCTGTTTTTTCGAGAGTGGATATTTGTGT